>NC_030389.2:42885786-43049362 GCF_001625215.2 Daucus carota subsp. sativus | reverse complement strand
ACTCTTATTCACAAATCTCAGTAGTTTACAAAATAATCTCTTAGTGATTTATATCTTATCACTAAGAGCTGCTGCTAGGTTACACGATGATATTCAATTGATAACTCATCTAGAGTAAACCCTAAGCTGTGTTTATATACACAGTTACATGATATCTACTGATTGATTTATAATTATCTGCTTCCTAAAATAATCTAATCAGTAGCTATCCTTCTGCTGTCTGATCTGTACAATCTCTCTTGATCTTTATCTTCCTTATTTAGTCAGATATGCTCCTGAAAATCAGCCGCCTGTAAACTCTGATCATCGCTTAAACTCTGATCCAGCTGGCAGTCGTTAAACTCTGATTTCCAGCTAAACTCTGATATTTGCTTCTGCACACTAAACAAGTTAGATACCTGTGACATCATCAAATATGTAACAATCTCCCCCAACTTGTGCATTAGACAGAATGAACAAGTTCTATATATTTACTGATGATGTCAAAAACAATCAAGCAACAAATGCAAGAAATAATTAATCTGCATAAATGAATTATAACTTACAGATTGAGCAGAACTAATTACAACTTACAGTACATGTCAGAACTTAGTCAGCCAATCAGTCTATACCCATAGCTCTCCTTAACAAACTGAGTAATTTTCTTCAATTGCTTCAGAGTCTGTATCATTTGAGCTTTGACAGTCTTGAGTTCTTCATCTTCATCTCCTGTCTGGTATTATGGCTGATCTCAAAGCATTTGCTTTGCTCTCTTCATTGCTTCTCCCAATTGAATCACTCTGGGCCTGTCTGCTTCATTATTATAACCCAGACTCTGATATTTGCAATAGTCTCCATCACAGAGCTATTCTTTTCCATGTCAATTTCAGAAACCATCATCTTGAGCTATTTTTGGAATGTATTCTTCATCAGGCTGTACTCCATAGAATCTTCTCTTTTCCCTGATTGTCCTTTTCATCAAGTCTGACCACCTCTGAGTAGCTTCATTCTTGATCTCCAGCATGTAGTGAATGAAATGTTCCAGCTCCCTCAGAGATTTCAGTAACAAATCAGCTTCTGAGATTCTATAAACTCTGCCAGACTCCAGAAATATAGCAATCTTTTCTTTATCTTCTGTCCCATCATGAGTGTCCATTAAGATTTGAACTGACTCAACCTTATCAAGATCCTCCTGTGTTACAGCTTCTCCTACTTTTTCAGTCAGAGGATAAGGATCTCTGAAAGTAGTTGCTGAGCCTGTTTGAATCTTTTCTTTTCTATGACCAAGGCCAGTCCAGTCATAAGCTTCTTTTCCTCTGGTTCCATGAGATCTGATTCTGGTGAGCAGTGTACTTTCTTTGTACAGATTTGTACCAAGACTTCCAAATAGACTTTTCTTCTTCTGGGATTTGCTTTGTCAACTTGAGCCCTGTCAGTGGTTGACTTGATCCATGTAGCTTTAACTTCAACTGGCTTCACATTTTCTTCATCTTTGTGTTTAGCTTGAGCAATGTCAGAGGCTAAATTCTGATCAGTTTCTTCAGGAATATTTACAAGTGTTTGTTGAACTTCTGATTCAGCCTTTCTTGTAGATGAAACACCATCTATGACCTTTTTCCCTTTTCTGCTTGAATCAGAGTCAGATTTTTGATAAACTCTGGGCCTATCTATATCAGCATAATTTATCTCACTGATCACAATTCCTTTCCTTCTTGAAGAAGTTGACTTCTCAGTGACCAGCTTCTTGCCATCAGAGCTTATTTTCTTCTGATCAGTTGCAGTTTCATTGGGCTTTGATTCTCTGTTCTTCTTGATCTCAGCAGCCAACCTCTCTTCTTCTTTTCTGATGTCTTCAAGTGATAACCCTGGATTTTCCTCTTCGAATAGATTCTTTGCAACTGCTTCATCAAAAGCTAGTTGTGTAGGGGCCTTGTAGAAGAAGGTCTTTTCCTCTCCTTGAAACTTCACTGTGTGACTCAACAGCTTAGATTCAGGATCACCAAGCTCAACTAATTGCTCAGAGAGAGCTTTGGTTTTACAGTCAGCTGGTATCAGAGGTTGTTGGGATTTTGTTTTCTGTGGTTGCTGAGTACTGCTTCCAGCCTTATCATCCCTCTTTTCTTTAGATTGACTCTGAGAGTGCAAGATTATCTCAGAGTTTAAATTTCCAGACTCCTTCTTTTCTTCATCCTCTTCCTCATCATCTGGTTTTCTCTGTTGCTGATCAACCTTGCATTTGTCTTTCAGTACTCTCCCCCTTTTTGGCATCATCAGGGATGAGAAATTTGACCAGTTGAGCAACAGAGGAGCTCAACTCAGCCAGAGTTTGCTGCATGGATTGCTGAGTGAATTCTATAGAGGATAGTCTGGCTTCCACAGAGGAAGTTGGAGCTCTTTGCATCCTCTTAGAGTAACTGAGAGTGCAAACTCTGTTCTCTGTAGGTTTGGAAGAAGGAATTTCACAAACAGGAGCCGTTGATGCAGATTGAACAGGTGAAGGATCTCTGACTGGAGAGACTTCCCTGACTGAAATGCTGACTCTGTTCTCAGCAGAGACTTCAGCTGCAAGAATAGCTGGAGCAATAGGATGACCAGAAGTGACCTCTGTAGTATCTGTATCATCATCATCAACTGCAATACTGAGTGTCTGTGAGCACAAAGGGGCTGTAGCTTCCTCAGAATTTGCAGCAGATAATATCTCCTGATCAGGAGCTGCAACCAATTCTTCAACAGGAGTTATAATTTCTTGAGCAATGTCTGGAGTAGTGACAATTGCCTCTGGAATCGACTCAGATTCTTCAGGAATGTTGTCAGAGATAGGAATTGCAGCTTCTGTGGAATGCGGCAAAGGATCCTCTGACTGAGGAATAGATTCTGACATTGGGGTGTCAGCATGAGGTGAAGTAGTCAGAGGTACTGCAGATAAGGGCTCTATCATCAGAGGATCAGATACTGTTACCATCTCAAGAGGATTTACTGTGGATTCTAGAGGAGGGTCCACAGTAAGATCAGTGATAGTGGAGGTGGGCTTGATCTTCTTTCTGGGCCTTGAGATGAGTGGTACTGGTTCTGGCTCAGAGTCTGAGTCAGAGTCTGATAGTTTCTGCATAAATCTTCTCTTCCTAGGTGGAGGAGATGACTGTTTGGATGACCTCAGTACTCTTGTAGGTGAAGATGTTACAACTGACCCTTTTTGGGAAGGACCAGAGGTTTGCTTTGGTTTAGATTTTACAACTGGCCCTTTTGGGAAGGACCAGAGGTTGGTATTTCTTGTGGCTGTTGAGAGGAGGTTGGTAAATTCTCATCAGAGAATAGTGAGCCATATTTATCTGGCATTGCCAGCTTCAATTTATCCTGCACAGTTACAGGTATGGCAAAAATGGGCAGTTGGGGTTTCTTACTGTCCTTCTTAATTAAATCAGAGAAAGCTCTTTTTGTAATTTTGAAGGGTGGTTCAGTGTCAGTATCAGGAATAGGTACCAGAGGATAACAATATGAGAAAATAAGCTGACAAAATCTAGCAAAGTAGACAGTATTTTCATCCTCTAATCTCCTATCACCAATAAATCTCAAGATATAAGGAGCAATATCAAAATTGAGATTATGAATCAGAGCATACCCAATTTGCTGACTGAAGAGTGGGATTGCATCATAGTTGCTGCATTTATTTCCAAAAGCCCTGGTGATACAGTCGTAGTAAAAGCTCCATTCTTTGCAGAGACAAGGGCGCTTGAGTTCCCCCATCTTGTCAGTGTTACCAGAGTATCCAAAGAATTGCATCATATCCTTCAGAGTTTGGGTGCTGACAGAGCTATGATATTTGGAATGCTCTGGAAGGTGGAGAGCCTTTCTTACAGTTTCAGGAGTGACAATATACTCCTGACCATCATATATGCATGTCAAAGATGGTGATCCATGTTCACCACCATCATTGTATCTTGCTGAACGCCAGAGTGAGAGAACTTGTTCTGGAGAAATCACCTCTGGTTGTGTGAGTGCATACATGAGCTCACTGTGAGCCAGATAGTCCTGAATGAGATGGAACTCGCTTGGAGCTTCAGCGTTTGACAGGATTGCAGCGTAGTTGTTGGTGACGAACTTGGCACCATTATATTCAAAGGCTTTGGTCGACATTTTCTGAAAAATCAAGAGAATAGTGAGGTGTAGATAAGGTGTTTGATGAAATGCGCACAAGAGTTTTTGAAACGATTATCAGAGAGAGAGAGAATGATTAATTGTGTGAAATAATGAAAAATTTCAATTTCTGACAATATATATGTGTATACGCATGTTGGTGAGAGATAAACGCTGTAGTGGGGCACGTGGCAGGTTCTAAACGGTAAAAAAAATGGTAGTGGAGAGGTAATAATTAGTGGCGTGTGAATCTGAACAAACATGCACCATTTACCAATAAAACACAATTATTTACCGTGTTTTTCTCCACTCAGGAATACAAATGGTTTTTCTACCGTTTGATAATAAAAACTAATATTATCTTGACCAAAATATTTATTTTAACTCGGACTTCGATCAGAGGCTGACCATTGACCAGAGTTTAAATAAATGACTTATAATCTGACAAATCAAGGAGTGATCATAGAATCTTGTAATGATGAGAGATAGATATTCAAGGTCTAAACGATACTTGCTCCTCAGAGTTTGCACATATTTATTGAACTCTAGTCAAAAATTACTCGAAAAAAAAAAAAAATTGTTAATCACAGAAGTGGAGTGAGGTGTGTGTTAACATGAATATTCTAATGTCACAGAGATTGTCAAATTTCTTAAATAATATTAGAAAGAATCAGATGATTAAGAAAATGTTTTAATCATCTCATAAGCCGAGTTTCTCACAAATGGATCAGAGTATACCATTTCTTCTCTTTTGAACAACATTTGTCTTTTGAAAGGGAACTTCTCATGGTAAGTGAGTCATAACCTTTATCAGACTTTTGTTTGCTCAGAGTATTTCTCCAGTAATCAGAGAATGTGAAAAGTCCCCAAAAATTAACTTAATTTTCGATGCATTTGCTTAATACCAGCAGTGCACTTGGATCTTTCCTTTCACAGATGTTCTAAGATCTCAAAGGAGTACCTGAGATAATATTATTATTTTATTATTATTATTTTTTTTTTTTTTTTTTTTGTGTGAGAAGAAATATCTTGAGGATCCATAACTGAGATATATTAACTCTTAGCTCATAAGAGGAGGAAAGCAGATTCTTTTCTGAGTACATATCTAATATCTAAGAAGTAAGACAGTCTAAGTAACAAAATTAACTCATGTGTTGTGTGTTAGGGATTTCCACAGCTGTAATATCACAAAATCAGACTTTAGAGAGGCTTATGACTAAATTCAGTTAAGTGCAACAATTCTTCACAGGAGTATCTTTCATCATGAAAATTCAAGTCATCAGAGTTTGTCGGGTCAGAGTTTAAATATCAGAGTTATCAAATCAGAGTATAATCACCAGAGTTAGATCAGAGAATAACAGATGCAGTTGTAGATCAGATTTATAACAACAAATACTAACAGATATAGTATGATGCAATGTATCAGAGTTTAGAGAGGACCAGAAATCATCCCTAATTCGTTACAAGCCTTGTAAATGTTGCTTCAGCCAGAGGTTTGGTGAAGATATCTGCCAACTGCTGATCTGTTGGAACAAAGTGAAGCTCTACTGTTCCTTCCATCACATGTTCTCTGATAAAATGATACCTTATGCTGATATGCTTGGTCATGGAATGATGTACTGGATTTCCTGTCATAGCAATAGCACTTTGGTTATCACAATAAATAGGAATTTGAGTCAGAGTTAACCCATAATCCAGTAGTTGATTCTTCATCCATAAGATCTGAGCACAGCAGCTTCCTGCAGCAATATACTCTGCTTCTGCAGTGGATGTGGAGATAGATTTTTGTTTCTTACTGAACCAAGAAACTAATCTTCCTCCTAAAAATTGACAGCTCCCACTTGTACTTTTTCTGTCTATTTTGCATCCTGCAAAATCTGCATCAGAGTAACCAATCAGTGTAAAGTCTGATTCTCTGGGATACCAGAGTCCCATCTCAACTGTTCCTTTGAGATATTTGAAAATCCTTTGACTGCTACAAGGTGTGGTTCTCTTGGATCTGCTTGAAATCTTGCACAGAGACAGGTTGCAAACATGATATCAGGTCTACTAGCAGTCAGATATAAAAGTGAGCCTATCATACCTCTGTAGTTAGTAATTTCTACTGGTGAACCAGTATCTTTATCTAACTTAGTGGCAGTTGCCATTGGAGTGGTAGCAGCTGAGCTATCCTGCATGCCAAATTTCTTTAGCAGGTTCCTGGTATATTTAGACTGATTAATAAAAATACCCTCATCAGTCTGTTTGACTTGAAGTCCCAAAAAATAGCTCATTTCTCCCATCATGCTCATCTGATATCTGGACTGCATGAGCTTTGAGAATCTCTCACAGAGTTTAGGATTAGTAGACCCAAAAATAATATCATCTACATAGACTTGAACTAATAGCAGATCATTACCATGGTTGAGATAAAATAGAGTTTTATCAATTGTACCTCTGTTGAAACCACTGTCCAAAAGAAATTGAGCCAGAGTTTCATACCATGCTCTTGGTGCTTGCTTTAGTCCATACAGTGCTTTATCCAATCTGTAGACATGATCTGGAAATTTTGTGTCCACAAACCCTGGAGGTTGTTCAACATATACCTCTTCCTCCAGCTCCCCATTGAGAAAAGCACTCTTTACATCCATCTGAAACACTTTGAATTTCTTATGTGCTGCATAAGCCAAGAAAATTCTGATTGCTTCCAATCTGGCAACTGGGGCAAAGGTCTCATCATAGTCAATTCCTTCTTGTTGAGAATATCCCTTAGCTACCAGTCTGGCTTTATTTCTTGTGATTATACCATCACTGTCTGTTTTGTTCCTAAAACCCACTTAGTACCAACAATTGACCTGTTCTTTGGTCTTGGTACAAGTGTCCAGACTTTATTTCTCTCAAATTCATTTAACTCCTCCTGCATTGCTGTTACCCAGTCTGCATCCTTTAAGGCTTCTTCCACTTTCTTTGGTTCTGTCTGGGATAAAAATGAATGAAATAAACACTCATTTGCTGTTGCAGTTCTGGTTTGTACTCCAGCATCTGGATCCCCAATAATCAGATCTGGTGTATGAGACTTTGTCCATTTTCTTTCATGTGGCAGTTGATTTCTGGAACTAGATCCTCCCCCATGATCCATGCCAGTATCATTTTGATTCTCTGATGCCTCTCCCCCATTATTCATGCTATCTCCATGAGCATTCTGAGTTTCTGATGCTCCCCCTGAAGATATGTTCTCCTGATTCTCTGATGCAGAGTGATCAGAGTTTGAGGAGTCAGAATCAGAGTTGTGTTTTTCTGCCGAGTCTGCAACATTTTCATCCAGATTTACATCTTGAAAGTGCTCCCCCTCAACATGTGCTTGAGGTTGGTGAGTAGGAGTGACATGCTCTGATATTGTCTCAGAGTCAGAGTTTATGGAGTCAGAGAATGTATCTTCATCTTCAAATCTCAGTTGCTCATGATCTTCAAAATCTTCCATTCCAGTAATTTTCTTATCATCAAAGGATACATGAATGGATTCCATGATTACCCTTGTTCTCAGATTGTAAACTCTGAAGGCTTTTGTTGATAAAGGATAACCAACAAAAATTCCTTCATCAGCTTTTAAATCAAATTTGGTTAGCTGTTCAGGATGATTTTCAGAACAAAACATTTACATCCGAAGATATGGAAGTATTTGAGATTTGGTTTTCTGCCTTTAACCATTTCAAATGGAGTTTTCCCATGTTTATTAATCAGAGTTGCATTCTGTGTGAAACAGGCAGACTGCACAGCCTCAGCCCAGAAGTAGGTTGGCAATTTTGCTTCCTCCAACATGGTTCTAGCAGCTTCAATCAGAGTTCTGTTTTTCCTTTCTACAACACCATTTGTTGAGGTGTTCCAGGTGCTGAAAATTCCTGTTTAATGCCATTTTCTTTACAGAACTCCTCCATTTTAAAATTCTTGAACTCAGTGCCATTATCACTTCTGATGATCTTTACTGCATCTTTAGAGATTTTATTCAGCTGTCTGACATGCTCAATCAATAAAGATGGTGTTTCATCCTTGCTGTGAAGAAAATATACCCATGTATATCTGGTAAATTCATCAACAATGACCAGAGTATATCTCTTCTTTGCAATGGACATTATATTTACTGGTCCAAAAAGATCAACATGCAGCAGATGATATGGCTCAAGAATTGAGGACTCAGTTTTACTTTTGAAGGAAGACTTCCTCTGTTTTGCTTTCTGACAGGAATCACAGAGTCCATCTGGAGTAAAAACTGATTTTGGAAGTCCTTTCACAAGATCTTTCTTCACAAGTTCATTTATATTATTGAAGTTCAGGTGAGATAATTTCTTGTGCCAGTTCCAGCTTTCTTCAATACTGGCTCTGCCAAGTAGACAGATTGCAGAGCTTTCAGAGTTTAAAGATAGCTTAGCTTCATAGATGTTGCCATGTCTGTATCCTTTCAGAACAACTTTTCCAGTTCTTTTACTAATGACCTCACAGTGTTCTTCCAAGAAATTGACATGATATCCTCTGTCACAGATTTGACTTATGCTCAGCAGATTGTGCTTAAGTCCTGAGACCAGAGCTACAGATTGAATGATGACATTTCCAAGATTGATATTGCCATATCCCAAAGTTATCCCTATGTTGCCATCTCCATAAGATACATTTGGGCCAGCCTTCTCCACAAAGTCTGATAGCAGGGCTTTATTTCCTGTCATATGTCCTGAGCATCCACTGTCCAGAACTAGGATGTTTTTCCTGTTGCCCTGCAATCACATACATAACTAATGATTAGTTTTAAGGACCCAGACTTGCTTGGATCCTTTGTTCTTGTTAAGTTTGTTAACACTGGCAGCGGAAGATTTATCAGAGTTTATATCAGAGTTTGTGCTAACAGACTTTTTAACAGATGCTGAACTAGGAGAATCAATCTTTTTCTTCAAAGAAGGTTTTAATTCATAATAATCATAATATAAACTATGGTATTCCTTACAAGTGTAAATGGAATGCCATAAACTACCACAATGAAAACAAGGATTCTCTGGTCTAAATCTAGTATTCCTAGTCTTAACTTCTGATTTTGGAGACATAGCATTTATGTCCTTATTTTTCCTGCAAAAAGAAGCAAGATGATTAGGATTACCACAATTATGACAAGTTTTCCTAGGAGCATTTGGAACAGGCATGTAATTGTTGCTTTTGTTTATTCCAACCTTTCCATTCCTATTTTTCCTAGGTTCCTTAATCCTGTTTTCTTTCTTAACCTCCTTGAGTTTATGCTTAAGCTGTTTCTGAGTCATTAAACCAATATTAACCTGTTTAGGAGTATCAGTTTTTGATTCTGCAACAAATCTTACTGGAACTACCTTGGGTTTTTCAATTTTAATGGTTTCTTGTTTATATGACTCAGCTTCATTTTTATCAGAGTAACCTAACCCTTTCTTCCAGTTCCCACTTTCTAGGATATTCTGAGTAGTCTTTCCTGAGTTAGTCCAAGTTTTGATTATCTCTCTTTCCTTAGCAAGTTCTGATTCAAGAGAAGCATTTTTCTTTAAGAGTTCATTTTTAATAAAGATAGAGTCATCTCTTTCCTTCTGAACTTCTAGCATCTGAACTAGTTCTTTTTCAAGATAATCATTCCTTTTCTTAACATCCAAGATCTCAGATTTTAGTCTGTCATTTTCTAAGGTCTGATCTCTATAACTAACATGCAGAGTTTTAAGAAACAATCTTAACTCAGTTATATCCTCAGTATCAAAAGCAAGAGTGGAATGAGGTACCTTAGTTTCAACAGTCTCAGTGCTGTTGTCCATGTTTGCCATCAAGGCATAGTTGACTTCTTCCTCTGATTCTGATGAGTCTGCCCAACTCCCCTTCTTTGTGATAAAGGCCTGTTCCTTTTCTTTCTTAGCCTTCTTGCACTCAGTTGCAAAATGTCCTTTCTCTCCACAATTGAAGCAGGTGTATTTAGACTTATCAGATTTTCCAGATTTTTCTTCTTTGCCTTCATTCCTTTTGAAGACCTTCTTATCAGAGTTTCTGTCTTTCCTTGAGAACTTTTTCCCTTTGTTGAAGTTCTTGTAAGCCATCTTCTTGAAGCTTTTCACCATTAGTGCTGCCAGCTGCATCATCTCAGTATCACTGTCATCAGAGTCTGAAGGTATATCAGAGTCTGAGTCAACATCAGAGTTTGATGACTCAGTATCAGACTTTTTGACATGAGCTTTTCCTTTGCTTTTCACAGTTGAATCTTCTTGAACTTTTAGAGCAACTGGTTTGGGTTTCCCACCATGTCGTTTGCTCCTTTGCTCCATCTCAAGTTCATGAGTTTTCAACCTTCCAAAGATTTCATCCAGAGACATCTCTTCAAGATCATGATTGTCTCTTATAGTGGTTACTTTCAAATCCCACTTTTCAGGAAGAGCAAGCAGAAATTTGAGATTTGAGTCTTCCAAATCATATTCTTTGTCCACAAGAGACAAGTCATTCAGCAGCTTGACAAACCTATCATAAAGATCAGTCAGTGATTCACCTGATTTTGAATCAAAGTGTTCATACTCTTGAGTAAGTATGGTCCTTCTGTTCTTTTTGATGGCTTTGGTTCCTTGACATCTGACTTCCAAAGCATCCCATATCTCCTTTGCAGTTTTGCATCCAATTACTCTATTGGACATAGCATTGTCCAGAGCACTATGCAACAGATGCTTCACCTTTGCATCTTTACTGATAGATGAGATGTCCTCTGGAGTATAGTCCTTCTTCTCTTTAGGAATCATCTTCTGGGGTTCATCTCCCACTGCAACAGAGAGCTTCGTTGGCATGTGTGGACCATCATAAATTCTATCCAGATATTCTGGATCTATAGATTCCAGAAACATGATCATTCTAACTTTCCAGACAGAATATTCAGATGCCCTGAGGACCGGAACCCTAAGAGACTCATATCTACTGTTTTGTGATTTCTCAGACATGATTGTGTGTGATTAAGATCTCACTGTAGGTATATCAACAGAGCTCGCTCTGATACCACTTGTTAGGCCGACTAAACTCACTATATATATGATAATATAGTGAACACAATCCAATACAAACACAAGTATAAGAGAATAATTCAATAAACTCTTATTCACAAATCTCAGTAGTTTACAAATAATCTCTTAGTGATTTATATCTTATCACTAAGAGCTGCTAGGTTACACGAATGATATTCAATTGATAACTCATGTAGAGTAAACCCTAAGCTGTGTTTATATACACAGTTACATGATATCTACTGATTGATTTATAATTATCTGCTTCCTAAAATAATCTAATCAGTAGCTATCCTTCTGCTGTCCTGATCTGTACAATCTCTCTTGATCTTTATCTTCCTTATTTAGTCAGATATGCTCCTGAAAATCAGCCGCCTGTAAACTCTGATCATCGCTTAAACTCTGATCCAGCTGGCAGTCGTTAAACTCTGATTTCCAGCTAAACTCTGATATTTGCTTCTGCACACTAAACAAGTTAGATACCTGTGACATCATCAAATATGTAACATTTACCAAGGAGTTCCGGAAGACATACTATTGTCAATTGCCGAAAAAAAGACATCCAGGGAGGCTTGGAACGCAATCAAAACAATGTCCTTAGGGGCAGACAAGGTGAAAAAGGCAAAGGCGCAGACCCTCAAGTGTGAATTCGAAGCTCTGCGCATGAAGGAGACTGAGCCACTGGATGAGTTCTATTTGAAGCTAACTAGCCTGGTCACCAATATTAGAGCTCTAGGAGAGAAAGTAGAGGAAGCATACGTGGTCAAAAAGCTACTCAGAGCAGTTCCCTCCAAGTTCTTACAAATTGCATCGGCTATCGAACAATTTGGCAACTTAGAGGCGATGTCAGTGGAAGAAGTTGTTGGCTCGCTCACGGCTCACGAAGAGAGGTTAAAAGGAATGACAGAAACAAGCCAAGGACAACTATTGCTGACAGAGGAAGAGTGGAGGAAGAAAGAAAGCAACGAGGGCCAGTTACTACTGACTCGAGATGAATGGTTGAAGCGGACCAATAAGGAGGGGGTTCGAGGTGGTGGAGAACACCGTGCGAAAGAGGGAAATCGTGGAGGACGAGACAGGAGCAGAGTGAGATGCTTCAATTGCCAAGCATATGGACACTTTGCTGCGGAATGTCGCAGGCCCCGCAAGGAGAGAGATGTGCAAAAGGAGGCGAATCTTTCTCAAATTCAAGAAGATGAACCAGCATTACTGATAGCTGAGGTGGGAGAAACAGAATTCAAGTCGATGTTGCTGAAGGAAGATACAGTAGTTCCAAAACTACGAGCAAATAATGAAGAACAAAGGGAATCACAAGTCTGGTATTTGGATAACGGCGCCAGCAATCATATGACTGGCCAACGCGGCAAGTTCAGGGAATTGGATGAACATGTGACCGGGAAGGTGAAATTTGGAGATGGATCTACTGTGAGTATCAAGGGCAAGGGGACAGTTTCATTCCAATGCAAAAACGGCGAGGAAAGGACTTTAACGGAGGTATATTACATTCCAAATTTATGTAATAATATTATAAGTTTGGGTCAGTTATCTGAGGCTGGTAATAAAGTGATCCTTGAAGATGATTATTTGTGGGTTTATGAGGGCAGCGGTAAACTACTAATGAAGGTGAAAAGATCTGAGAATCGCTTGTATAAAATCAGCCTTGAGGAAAGTAAGCCTTCATGCTTGTTGACAAAGTTAGAGGAGGATACCTGGCTCTGGCATGCCCGGCTTGGGCATGTAAATTTTCAAGCTTTAGAACTCATGTCGAGGGAGAAGATGGCATATGGACTTCCGAAATTAATTCAACCACTAAAGAAGTGTGAAGGATGCCTAATGTCAAAGCAATCCAGAAAACCCTTTCCCTCCCGAGCCAATTTCGATTCAAGAAAGATATTGGAGATAGTACACGCAGACATTTGCGGACCCATTTCACCAATGACACCTGGAGGTAACCGATATTTTCTGTTATTTGTTGATGACTTCAGTAGAAAGATGTGGGTATACATGTTGAAAGAAAAGAGTTGTGCTTTTGAGATGTTTAAAAAATTTAAGGCATTAGTCGAGAATGGAACAGAAAGAAGTATTAAGATTTTGAGGACAGACCGAGGTGGGGAATTCTGCTCAAAGGAATTTACAATGTTTTGTGAGAAGGCTGGCATTCAGAGACATTACACAGCGCCATACACCCCGCAACAGAATGGTGTGGTGGAGCGTAGAAATCGAACCGTTGCTGCTATGACAAGAAGCTTTCTAAAAGAAGCAAAATTACCGGCATTTATGTGGGGCGAAGCAGTACGTCACTCAGTTTATGTTCTTAATCGTTTGCCAACTCGCATTTTAAATGGCAGAACCCCGTATGAAGCGTGGAGTGGGAAGAAACCGAGTCTGGAACACATAAGAGTTTTTGGGTGTACAGCGTACATGAAGATTCCAACAGTTCATGTCAAAAAACTGGACGACCGTAGCAAGTTGGTTGTATATCTCGGTAAGGAACCAGGAACAAAGGGCAATCGCTTGTATGATCCAAGAACAGGTGCTGTGCACGTAAGTAGAGATGTAGTAATACAAGAAAGTAACTTCTGGTCATGGGAGCAGAATAAAGAAGATAAAGTAACCTTTCCTGGGCATTATATCGAGATGGCTAATTCGGAGGATGCAGGAGGTAATGTTGAAGCAGAATATGAGCCTGTAACACCTCTGCAGTCACCACCTCTGCAGACATCGACAACTGCAATGGCTGATTTATCTACAGGAGCTGATTTATCTACAGGAGCTACTGACGTGTCCTCTGTAAATGGTAGTGAGACTAGACACTTCAGGTCTCTGGATGAAATCTACAATGAAACTGAGATTGTTGATATGATTGATGAGCTGATGCTACTAAAGATAGAAGGGCCAACATCTTTTAACGAAGCAACAAAAGAAAAAGAGTGGCAAGATGCAATGAAACTGGAGCTTGAGACAATCGAGAAGAACGATACCTGGACACTTACAGATTTGCCACCTGGGCACAAGCCAATCGGCTTGAAATGGGTTTATAAAATAAAAAAGGATCCAGAAGGGAACGTAGTAAAACACAAGGCACGTCTCGTTGCGAAAGGTTATGTTCAGAAAAAAGGGATCGATTATAATGAAGTGTTTGCTCCGGTAGCTCGTCTCGATACCGTTCGATTATTATTGGCTCTTTCAGCAAAGGAAGGTTGGGAAGTTCATCATCTTGACGTTAAATCAGCATTTTTAAATGGCGAACTTCATGAAGAAGTATATGTCAAACAACCCGAGGGATTTATAAAGAAAGGGCAAGAAAAGAAGGTGTATAAATTGACAAAAGCCTTGTATGGGCTACGTCAAGCTCCCAGGGCCTGGAATGCACGATTGGATAAATGTTTGAAGGAGCTGGGTTTTAAAAGGTGTTTGCACGAGCAGGCTGTGTACACGAAGTCTGTAGGTGGGAATGTGATCATAGTAGGAGTCTATGTTGACGATTTGTTGGTGACTGGTTCTGATAAACGAAAAATTGAGGAGTTCAAGTTGCAGATGAACAAGCAATTTGAGATGAGCAATTTAGGTCTGCTATCGTTTTATCTTGGTATAGAAGTAAATCAAGGAGGAATGTTTACTACATTGAAACAGTCTGCATATGCAAAGAAATTGTTGGACAAGGCTGGGATGTTGAACTGTAATTCATCGAAATATCCTATGGAATACAAACTTCAATTAGACAAGGATGAAGGAGGCAAGTTGGTAGATGCTACTGAGTACAGGTGTGTTGTTGGGAGTCTGCGATATCTAACACATACTAGACCGGACATTTCGTATGCTGTGGGTGTAGTAAGCAGATTTATGGACAAACCTACAGTAAAGCATCAGCAAGCAGTAAAGCATATATTGAGGTATGTGAGAGGTACAATTGACCATGGTCTTGTGTATGTAAATGAGAAAAGTGGGAAGGTTCTATCTGGGTTCTCAGATAGTGATCTGGCTGGGGATGTTATAGATAGGAGAAGTACTGGTGGGATGTGTTTTTACTTGAATAAGAGTTTAATCTCTTGGGCTTCAAAGAAACAGAGAGTAGTTGCGCTGTCATCTTGCGAGGCAGAGTACATGGCGGCTACAACAGCAGCGTGCCAAAGCATATGGCTCCGTGGACTGCTGGAGGAAATCTTAGGGCATCAAGTTGGACCAGTTGTACTTCATGTGGATAACAAGTCTGCTATTGAGTTAATGAAGAACCCTGTTCTACATGGAAGAAGCAAGCATATAGATGTACGGTTTCATTTTATCCGTGAATGCATCGAACGAGGTAAGCTGGTAGTTAAACACGTTGTTACACAGGAGCAGCGAGCAGACATCTTAACTAAGGCACTGGGAAGAATTAAGTTTGAAGAAATGAGGAAGATGATTGGTGTTGAAAATCTCACTGCTGTTACATCAAGTTCGTAGCCTGGAAACATGTTTAGATTAGGGGGGAATGTGTTGGATATTTGTTTAATCTAAACACATTTGAATAAAATAGCTGTTACGTAGAACGCGCAGCATGCAGTTAGCTATTTGGAGTAGCGTAGGATTAGGAGCAAAGTAATAGCAGAATAATAGCAGTAGAGTCATGGTAGGAGTTTGATACGTAGTTTGTGTTTTGGTAGTTATCTGTTTGCTTTATATATTCCTGTACGTTGGTTAAGTAAAATTATCTTCTGCTATTTTCTTCCAGAATTGATTAACATACCAGTGTGTGCGTGTGTAGTGTGTTTACATTTCTATAAAGACAATGCCAACCTGAACTTTGCGAATTAAGGCCAATGCAATTACTCTTCCAGCAAACTTGAAGTATTCTAGGTGCAATGGATCCACCCTAGACACTGCAAATTCGGACGAGTCATTAATTTAAAAAACTGAATTTATCAGAGAATAACCAGGGAGGAATTCAAGGGGAGAATATGGGGTGAGGTATAAAATTTTTAAAATACTAATGTTGAAAGCAATCACTATATCAAACACCAGGGCAAAATATATTAAAGTCACCCATACGATTCATACTCGCAGAAACATAAACAAAATATAACTTCTATGAATCATATATAGGGCAAAGTAGAATGACAGAAGCACCAAGCTGATTACCTGAATTTGGAAAAAACCTTCTACGATCATTTGGACAAGCTACAAAGAGGGCATTTCGAGGGTCAAATATGGCTTGACAAACTAAGACAAACCACTCCCTCAGAACACCAGGGCCAGTAGCTTCCTCATCTTTAAACTGCAAATCTAAACTAGCTCGAAGTGTTTCAGCCTCAGAGTGTGCAATGTATTCAAAAGAGTCCTCCAACAATCGTGATCTGTCAATAAGCATGATCTCTTGGATCAGGTTGTTATCCTCATCACTAACTCGTGCAAGTAACATCATTGCCAAATGCCTTCTGCACTCAAAATTTGTCACCTCTTTATGCACCGAAATCCATTCATAATCATCCTCCTTGCTAGCATATTTAATAATTAAATAGCTGAAAGAAAGCTTCCTATTCCTCAAAGTTGTCCAAAACTGTTTTGCTAAGTCTGGGAAGTGCTTAGACATATTATTCAGCTCCATTATGATTGCAACATACTGGTAGCACCCAAGATTTTCACTCTTAGTCGGCAATAACTTCTCCAGTTCTTCAAGACAATAATCCATCTTGTTCAGCAGCCTAAAGAAAGTCTCAAACATGATACTAAATTCTTGATAAGGACCATCCTGAGATACCTTTCTGTATCGAAACTTAAAGAATAGCTCCTCTGTAATAAATGTTTCTACAGGCATCAGAAAGTTTTTGAGATAGACAACCTCAGTCAATAAAGGATGTGAGGGACTCGTCCTTGTATCCAGTTCTATACCAGCATCCATAGAATGAACTATCTCATCGGCAGCGTCTGCAACAAAAGTTTGCATGTCTTTTATAAAATTAACAAGATAAGCATAGCCAGCTCCATTCGGTGCAGTCTTCATCTCGGTACATTTGACCATGTCACTAAGACATCTTCGGCACGTGTTAAACATAGCATCGTTGCGGTAATATGGCATCCCACGCAACGCCTTGCAAATCTCTAAATATATTGGTATACATTGTAGGGAGAGATGTCGAGGCAGTAAAGAAATTAACGTAATCAACTCTTGAATCAACTCATTGCCAAATATCATATTTTGAGGAGACATATATAACATTGCTAAAGAAGCTGGTACATGAGAACAACAAAATACCTGCAGATAATGCCCGAAATAAATATCATTATCCTTGGGAAGAAAATCTCCGAAATAATCAGATAAGTTTCTTCTAATCACGCGACGTGCTTCCCTATCCCAAGCTTCATTCCCCGAATTTCTTTTACACAATCTCCAAATCAATGAAACAATCTCATCAACTAACTGTTGAGCTTTGACAAGACGAGTACTCCGCATGACTCCAACCAACTGTAGCACAGCATCATTTTCTACACAACATTCCCCCAGGGTTTGCTCCGGGTAAATCTGCTTGCTCTTATAAATTAACATCTGCACGTTCGATGGAATTCCAGCTTTCGATTGTATCAAATCAAGAACGTACCCAATTGTATCATTAACATTCGCTCGAATAACTAATGTTTTCATTCCAGAAAACAATCTTACAAGGAACTGTAGGCTAGAGTGCGATTTCGATGACTCAGCCGAACCCGCTGCTGATCGAGCACCGGAGACAGAGTTGATAACGTCAGATCTCATTGTAACGGCGGAAGAGGAACTCACACCATCATCGACACGGGTATAAGAGTCCAATTTGTGTTTGCAGGAATCGATTAGAGACATTTAGTGTGTTCAATATCGAAGACAATATTTTAGAGATGACCGACAGTATAAATTAAGAGCCGCCGGAGAGAAAAATCCTTCTTGGCTTTCAGAAATCCTGCTCTTATAACTTAATATTACTCTCGTCGTATTTTAATATTTTTAGACATTAAATTCTAGTTACGTGTTTCATATTAAAAATAGCAAAACGGTTATCAGCTGTATCCGTAGAATGAAGATACCATTTTCTTAATATGAGAAATAATCACGATTCTGTGTGCGTTATCTCCAAATTTTGATTTTTCATATCTATCCAATTTTGTATTTTTTCACAATGTTATATCGATAATTTTATTCACTACTTCATCTTCCTCCGCTATCTCTAATTTGTATGTGGGTTCATAATCTATATCGGTTGCATGCATCGGTTGTTTTAAATTTGGAATGTTCAAAAGTTTGATAATTAACAATACTTCTCGGTTTTCATAACTATTGAATTCTTCGCATTTTTTGTTGTTGAATAAATTTCAACCAATTTCCGAAACCTTGTCGAAAATTTAATATGACTCTTGTCGTATTTTAAGATAGTGCCGGATATAAATTCTTATTACGTGTTTCATATTTATGATAGCCAAACAGTTATTAGATAAATCTGTAGGTGCAAATATTATTTTTTAACATGAGATGTAATTACAATAACGCACTACAAAGTTTAATATCACTGCTAATTTCTGAAATTTTGTCCAAAGTTTAATATCACTCTTGTCGTATTTTGAGATACTGCTAGATATTGAAATCTAATTATTACGTGTTTTATGTTTCATATTTATGACGGAAAAACAGTTATCCGGTAGATCTGCAGAATGGAGATATTATATTTTAATATGAGAAATAATTACGATCGGTGTAGGGGTGGAAAAATCCAACACGCTTCCGAAACCTGACACGAATTCGTCTCGATAAATACAAATGAGGGTCCGAGATTTTATATATCAGATCGGGTTCGAGTGGGGTAATTTTTTCTCTGAACCCGACCCGGGTTTTTTGGGAAAAATTTATCAAACCCGATCCGATATATAAAATCTGAGACCCTCATTTGTATTTATCGAGACGAATTCGTGTCGGGCTTCGGGAGCGTGTCGGATTTTGCCACCCCTACACAGAATCGTAATTATTTCTCATATTAAAAAATAATATCTGCATTCTACATATCTACCGGATAACTGTTTTGCTATCATAAATATGAAACATAAAACCCATAATTAGAATTTAATATCTAGCAGTATCTCAAAATATGACAAAAGTGATATTAAAGTAGTGATATTAAACTTTGTAGTGCGTTATTTTCAAAAAAAAAAACAAAAAACTTTGTAGTGCGTTATTGTAATTATATCTCATGTTAAAAAATAGTATTTGCACCTACAGATTTACCTAATAAATGTTTGACTATCATAAATATGAAACACGTAATAAGAATTTATATCCTGCACTATCTTAAAATACGACAAGAGTCATATAAAATTTTCGACAAGGTTTCGGAAATTGGTTGAAATTTATTCAACAACAAACAATCCGAAGAATTCAATAGTTCTGAAAACCGAGAAGTATTGTTAATTACCAAACTTTTGAACATTCCAAATTTAAAAAATCGATGTAGGCAACTGACATAGATATGAACCCACAGACAAATTAGAGATAGCGGAGGAAGATGAAGTAGTAAATAAAATTATCGATATAATATCGTAAAAGAATACAAAATTGGATAAATGTAAAAAATCAAAATTTAGAGATAACACACACAGAATCATGATTATTTCTCATATTTAACATGGTATCTTCATTGTACGGATACAGCTGATAACCGTTTTGCTATTTTTAATATGAAACACGTAACTAGAATTTAATGTTTAAAAATATATTAAAATACGACGAGAGTAATATTAACTTATAAGAGCAGGATTTCTGAAAGCCGAGAAGGATTTTTCTCTCCGGCGGCTCTTAATTTATATTGTCGGTCATCTCTATAATATTGTCTTCGATATTGAACACACCAAATGTCTCTAATCGATTCCTGCAAACGCAAATTGGACGCTTATACTCGTGTCGATGATGGTGTGAGTTCCTCTTCCTCCGTTAGAACGAGAATTGACGATATCAACTCTGTCTCCCGTGCTCGATCAACAGCGTGTTCTGCTGAGTCATCGAAATCGAACTCTAGCCTACAGACGTTCCTTGTGAGATTATTTTCGGGAAATAAAACATTAGTTATTCGAGCTGATGTTAACGACACGATTGAGTATATTCTTGATTTCATACAATCGAAAGCTGGAATATCGTCGAACGTGCATCTATTAATTTATAAGAGTAAGCAGCTTTACCCCGAGCTAACATACCACGGGGATACATAATATTGTTGCGGTAATATGGCGTCGCACGCAACGCCTTGCCAAATCTCTAAAAATGTAGGGATATATTGTTGGGAGATATTTCAGGTCAGCAAAAAAATCAACATAAATAATCAACTCCTCCCAAAATATCATATGATATATAGACATATATAACATTGTTAAAGCAGCTGGTGCACCGGAATACGAAAATACCTGCAAATGCCCTGTATAGAGCCATGCCATCATCACTCGGCAGCAAATCAGTGAAATAACAAGTCAGGTTTCTTCTAATCAGGTAACGTGCTTCACTGTCCCAAGATAATTCAATCCCCGAATTCCGTTTAGACAATCCCCAAATCGATGAAAAAATCTCATCAGCTAACTGTTCAGCTTTCACATGAGGCCGAATTCCCCTAGGGTTTGCTCCTTTGCTCTTCAGGGTAAAGCTGCTTGCTCTTATAAATTGACGGCTGCACGTTCGATGGAATTCCAGCTTTCGATTATCGTATCAAATCGAATAATTAATGTTTTCATTTCAGAAAACAATCTTACAAGGAACTGTATGGTAGAGTTTGATTTCGATGGCTCAGAAGAAGTGGAGCCGTGGGCGGCATAATTTTCCAATTAGGGTTTGCAGGAATCGATGGGCGATATTGTGTGTGTAAGAAGAATGAACAATTTAGAGACGGCTGAAATGAATAATTTTGGAGCTCATAGTTGGGGAGAAAAACCCTATTTAGCTGTTTACTTGTGTGTATGCGTATCTACTCGATTTACATTTGCATCTAGTATTTCAGCACACTTTTTTTGGGCCTTTTAAATTTGAAAGGTCCCAAATTTTCATTTGGTGTGTCTGCTCAATTAACATTTGCATCTATACTTTTTTGGCTTGTTTGAAAATTTTGAAATGTCCCAAATTTTCATAATTATCACAAGTTTTAAAACTTTAGTTTTAGTTTGGCAGCGATTCAAATAACTTTTTAAATTTATTATTTATTATAATCTTATTTTTTTTATTTGAGTACATTATATTCTTCTTAATATATATATTTACAGTATTGTTACTTAAATCCATATTATTCTAAAATTTAATTCAAATCCTATCTTCCACAAGAGTACTGCAGTAAAGACGAAGAAGCTTGTGATACTATCATGACAAACTCAAATACTATATTTTGATACAAAGAAAACGGGTTTGATATCGATTTTACTTATTTTCATTTTTATTTATCCACTTATATATATCTGTTTGATATAAAAAGAAATTAATAATATGGAGATACATTATATTATTAATTATACTAATATTTAAATTAACTAACTCACCCAATTTTTCTAAATAAAAAATATCAATTCAATAATAATTGGAACACGTGATAATATCTCAATTATATTTAACCATAACACAATTTCGAATTAAATTCAATCTAATACCACTACGATCATACCAAAGAACATTAATTAGAAATTTTTAATAACATCATTTTTTAAGAAGGTAGCATTTCTATTTTCAGACATATTTTTGTATTGAAAATTTTACACATGTCATATTATTCCCTTATTCAAACCATATATAAGTGGTAGATGATAAATGAAACTGCTATTTGTTGAAAATGTTATAAAATATAACCTTTCCAAAATCTTTAAAATTTTAAAGTGTAATGTGTTCAATATTTTGATGATAAATATTCATTAGCGTGAGTTGTTTAATTATGTGATGGATATATCTGACTTTAAGCGTGGCGGAAGTGAATGAGAGTACGGACTCTGAAGACGGTGATATGAGTCATCCCTATGTTGTTGTCTCTAGTGGAGGTCCGGTTATTAAGGGTTGATATTAAGTTGTGTGAATGTAATTGAATTTGTGGAGATGTTTATGGATGTTTTAGTCTTTTGTTTGTGTATGACTATGTGTTTGGGATGTTTTGTTAATGAAAATTATGAAATTGTGTGTGACAAAAAAATTATGATATTGGGGATTGAATATTTGCTTGGATTGTATAATAGTTAAAATGTTTGTTAAGTATATATTGAATAGTGAATGCATGGATGGACAGGTTTTTGACCATTCTTGAATGGTAAAAAATGGCAGAAATATAGAGAAATATAGAAAATTGCAGGGGCTTTAGAATATAAGTCTAAACTTACGATAGATATATATATATTTCAAAAGTTCCATATTTCTCTATAATTTACGACAGATGTTCACAATAGGCTCGGTCGTGAGGAAAATACCGACGAAACTTACTGTCGCAAGAACGGAACCAAATATACGAAACCGTGGGTCCACAATAAACATATGACGAACTTTCCGTCCTAAAATGTCCAACTTACGACGGACCGTACGTCGTAAGTTTAACTATGAATATGCTGGAATTGTGGGTCCTACCAGGTCAACTTACGACGCTTGTTTATAATTGCGACGCTTGATCAAACTTACGACACCTGTGGAAAATTGTGACGGTTTTTCGAACTTACTACTTGAGCAAAAACGACGGATAATTTCCGTTGTAAATTAGAAACTTCGACATAATTAACGCTTAATTTCCGTCGTAAATACTCCAGTTTGTTGTAGTGGCTTCAAAAAGGACCAACCTATAGTGTCGCATTCATATGCTATGCTGAAATGCCGACGCTAAAGCCCTAATTTGACCGATGCTAAAAGGCCTATTGTGTACGGCGTATATCATGGGTATATGTTAAATTTGTCTAGTCGTTTATCATTTTCCGTTCTGTCTAAATTGTATGTAGTAGTTCTTGTTTTCATTCATGAGAGGGTCTGTGGTATATTAACTTATGCTTCTGATTAAACACTAAATTTGTATTTGAATTTCAAGAAAAATAATCAATGTATAGTCTTGCTCACTCTGGAACGTTTTAATCTACAACTTTAAAATTTTAAAGCACAAAAAATATAAATTAATTTCTCGCAATTTAGAAGCTAGTGATCGCAGTTCTATTTGCCCTGCTAGTTTTGCAAAGATTTGTTCAGCCATGCTACTTTTGCATCATCAACTCCTCCCTGCTGCTAGAAATACAAGGTAGCCAAGCTTCATGTGAAGCACAAAGAGAGTTTCGATCCCGACATGTAATGTTCTCAAAAGGTCCCAAAGCTGCAGCCAACATGATCCTGGGTGATGAGACTTAGACGATCTTGCATGACTTTCAACGATTGGTAAGGAGGAAAGCACAACCGATAGAAGCAAGTCTGAGAAGTTGGAAGGCGATTGCAGCTCTCACTCACCTTGTAAATGTATAGCCGGCAGGTTAAGCCACCGAAACCTTCTACAGGTAGATTCTTCAGTGACGTCCAAAAGAATAGGAGAGCTTTTCTCTGCCCTGCTGACATGCTCGCCACAGTCTGCAATTTAGCATGGATAATTATGTAGCTATCTCTCTCTAATCTCATACGAAAAGAAAAGGATGTAATATAATTATATCATAAATGAAATTCAACTAACAGGAAAAATGTAACTTATGATGAGGAGGATATTCAAAACAAACTGCATTGTGCACAGCTAGTCGAAAGGATCAGCGGATAACACATCAGAATTTGCATATTATGATGGATCATGTCAAAGCATATATAAACAACTCATAATAGTAAAAAAGCCAAGGACCTCTTAACCAACGGCCACCATCTCTTGGCCTTTGGATGAATATTCAGCGGCCAGGATTTTAACCTATTTTCAGCACCTTTTAACGGCTCGACAAGGTCTATCCAGCGTTTTTTAACCGCTAGACGGGGACCCCGTCCAACGGTTAAAAAAATCTGGATGTATTTAAACTTTTGTTCTAATCGGTTCCAACAGCTAGAAAATAGTGTGTTGGTTAAGAGGCCCGGGGCATAATATGAAGGATCATGTCATAGCGTATATAAACACCTCATACTAGAAAAATAAGCCTAAAACATAAAAATCTTACAGAAAAGAAGTATTACTGACTCACATATACCTCCCAGAACCACCATATTTGAGGATCAGTCTCCTCGTAGCCATCGTAGTCAGTGTGAGACTTCCAATCTTCAACACTTATAGCTTTTTCACTGCCATACAGCAGCCTGTCAAAATCTTCTAGCTCTAAGAATTGGAAAAATGATTTCCTAAGCCTCCCCGAACTTATGATATCATCAAAACCCTGAGCAAACTGAGCTACCTGATCCTTAACAGAATCAACAAAATGATATTGAACAAGCCTAGCAACATACTTGTCTCTATTTGTACTATTCACGACAATATTTTTTCCATCAGGGTAGAGCTCCACAGCATTCCTGCATCCTAGCTTGTTGGTTTCTACAGTAAATGTTAAAGATAGAGAATCTTCATCAACTTCCTCAGGATCCATCTCCAATATTCTCTTGCAACTACTGTACAAGATTGGATCTGCATCCCGTGTATCTTCCAGAGAAACATTCCTTCCGGCCAATTGTAAAAGAAGTACTCTATCAAAGGCAATGCCAACCTGAACATTGTACATCAAGGCCAATGCAATTACTCGTCCAGCAAACTTGAAGTATTCTAGGTGCAATGGATCCACCTTCGACGCTGCAAAACAGAAAAAGTCATTAATTTTCTAAATTGAACTAATTAATTATCAGGACTCGGTAATATCAGGTATATGATAGCACTAGGTGAGTTATTCCCAGCTGACCTCATTCAGTTTATAGAATAATTAATATACTAATGATGAGAGCAATCTATTTAGCAACTTTCACTATATATAAAAGGACAACTCAACTAATATTCTAAACTCTAAATGACCATGAAAGGAAAACGGGGATCTAAAAAAAGATTAGATTTAATAATTAAGTACTACCTAACTGTCTATGCAACCTATAGACTATTAAGATGCACAAAATTCAACGGAAATCGTTCCCGAAGAGAGAAAAAGGAAAAAAAGAACTCTCCCTCTCGGAGAAAAATACCTAACCTCTTTTTGGATTCAATTTACCTATATTGAAAAAGAAGCAAGCTTACCTGGATTTGGAAAAAACCTTCTGCCATCATTTGGACAAGCTACAAAGAGGGCAGTTTGAGGATCAAAGATGGCTTCACAAACTAAGACAAACCATTCCCTCAGTACACCGGGGCCAGTAGCTTCCTCATCTTTAAACTCCAAAGTTAAACCAGCTTGAAGTGTATCAGCCTCAGCGTGTGCGATGTACTCAAATGAATCCTCCAACAATCGTGATCTCTCTATAAGGATCTCTAGGTAGTCATCATCTTCATCACTAACTTGTGGAAGTAACATCATTGCCAAATGCCTTCTGCACTCAGAATCAATCACATCCTTATGCTCCAAAATCCACCTATAATCTTCACCCCTCGTAGCATATTTAATAATTAAATAGCAGAAAGAAAGCTTCCTCCTCCCTAAGGTTTTCCAAAATTGTCTAGCTAGGACTGGAAAGTGCTTAGACATGTTATTCAGTTCAATTAAGATCAAAACATACTGGTTGCACCCAAGATTTTCACTCTCTGAGGGCAACAACTTCTCCAGTTGTTCAAGACAATCATCAATCTTCTTCAACAGCCTTAAGAAAATCTTAAGCATGAAGTTAAAATCTTCCGTGTATGTTAAAATATAAGGTTCACCTTGAGAGGCCTTCGTGTAACAATAACCGCCATGTATAAACCTTTTTAAAGGCATCAGAAAGCTTTTAAAATGGAGAAGCTCTTCCGTCATTAAAGAAAGCGAAGGACTCATACTTGTATACGGTTGTATACCACCATCCATTGTAAGAATTATTTTATCAACAGCCTCTTGAACAAATGTGAGCATATCTTTTAAAGTAACAAAATTAGTACTGCATCCACCTCCATCCAATATTGCTGCCTCAATTTCGATAAATTCCACCATAGAACTAAGACAAGTTCGGCACGTGTCAAAGATAACATTGTCAGCATAATATGGCATCCTACGCAACAGCTTGCAAATCTCCATCAAAATAGGGACACATTGTTGGAAGGAATATGGAGGCATAAACGAAATGACCCAAACCAACTCTCGTAAAAGCTCATCACCAAACATCATATGATCAGGAGACATATATAACATAACTAACGCGGCTGGTACACCAGAATACGAGAATACCTGCAGATGCCCTATAGCCATATCATTATCACTCGGCAGCAAATCCGTGAAATAATCAGTGAGGTTTCTTCGAATCAGGTAACGTGCTTCGCTGTCCAAAGATTTATTCCCCGGTTTCCGTTTACACAATCTCCAAATCAATGAAACAATCTCATCAGCTGTTTGTTGAGCTTTCACATGACGAGTACTCGGCATGACTCCAACCAGCTGTAAAACAGCATCATTTTCGACACAACATTGCCCTAGGGTTTGCTCCGGGTAAAGCTGCTTGCTCTTATAGATTAACGGCTGCCCGTTCAATGGAATTCCAGATTTCGCTTGGATCAAATCAAGAACGTGCTCAATTGTATCGTTAACATCAGCTCGGATAACTAATGTTTCCATTTCAGAAAACAATCTTACAAAGAACTGTATGGTAGGGTTCGATTTCGACGGCTGAGAAGAAATGGAGCCATGAGAAGAAATGGAATCGATGAGCGACATAATTGTGTGTGTAAGAATGAACACTGATTTCGAGCAGAATAGTTTAGAGACGGCGAGGCTGGAGAGAAAAAACCCTAATTATCAGCTGTTTACTTGTGTGTATGCGTAACTCAATTTACATTTGCATCTATATATCCGCAAACCATTTTGGGCTCGCTGTTTAAATTTTGAAATGTGCCCAAATTTCATAGTCATCACAAATTTTAGCTTTGGTAATAGTTATGGGCCGATTTAAATAAATTTTTAATTTACTATTTATTATAATTTTATTATCAGTTTATTTGATTATAGTATCATTTTTAATATATGTATTTATACATAAAAATTTTAATATATGTATTAACACTATTATTGTTCAGCTATAAAAGTGTTATATATTAACACTTGATCATATTTTAATTTTTAATAAAATTTAAAATATGATCAAGTGTTAATATATAAAAATTTTATATCTAGACAACGATATAATGTAAATTTGTATATTATAAAATGATAATGTAATCAAATAAGAAGAGACATTATACTTCTATAAATAATAATTTTTTTTAAACATGTGAGTGACGCCGGCCATAAGCTTGTTAGCATAGAAGTCTAACACACCTTTTAAGTTAAATAACTCTTTTGTGAAGTACACATTCTTCTTCGTCTTTATATGGACATGTCTTGAATTAAATTTTGTATTAATGCGTATTTAGCTACTAATATTAACATGGTCCTTATTTATTTGAATTCTAATAATAAGAATTTTATAGATTCATTTAATAGTTTGAATTTTAAAAATTGAAATGAATAGTTTTGTTAGTGATGTAATTCTGTTTGTGTGATAGTTGTTACATTAATAGCTCCCACCAAACATTTGAGTCCTTTCATATATAGTAGTTTAATTATTATTAAATAAAATTTATATAATAATAATCAAATTTTGATTATTTGATATTTGATACTTCTCATATTTCCCTAAATGAGGGATTAGTTTACTGATAAAGGATATAGATTGGGTTGTTCATATTTCAATATATATTTTGGATGCCGAGTATTGGCTAGGAAACCAAAAAGCAAGCTAAAATTTTCCTATGAACAGACAAACTTACGACGAAATATTTCTGTCGTATAAATTAGTGTTTCTGCAGCTTCTGACATCTGTTCATAGTGAATTTCGTCGTAAGTTCTACTTTACGATGGAATTTTCTAGCCATAAATTCTATATTTATTGTTGAAAATTAATTTTTAATTTCTCTTATTTTTAAATTTATATAAATAGAAACTGGGGGCCGTGAATTTAAAATGACGAAAATTCTGTCGTAAGTTGCTTATTATTCTATTGGCACATGGGGCCCACTTATATGAAACTGTTATGTATTCTGTCATAAATTAGTGATCACCTGCCGGGGCTTTAGAATATAAATCTAAACTTACGACAGATATACATGTTGTAAATTCCAGATTTTTCTATAATTTACGACTTACGACGGATATTCATAATAGGCTCAGTCGTAAGATAACTACCCACGGAACTTTTCGGCGCAAGAATGGAACCAAATATGAAACTATGAGTTCACAATGAAAATACTACGGAACTTTCCGTCGTAAAATGTCCAACTTACGACGGACTATACGTCGTAAGTTTAACTATGAATATGCTGGAATTGTGAGCCCTACCAGGTCAACTTACGACGCTTGATCAAACTTACGACACCCATGGAAAATTGTGATGGTTTTTCGAACTTACTACCGGAGCAAAAACGACAGATAATTTCCGTCATAAATTCGAAACTTACGAGGGAAAGAAGGCCTAACTTCTGTCGTAAATAAGCGAGTTTGTTGTAGTGGATACAAAAAGGACCAATCTAGCTATAGTGTCGCATTCATATACTATGTTGAAATGTCAACGCTAAAGCCCTAGTTTGACTAATGCTAAAGGCCTACCGTGTACGGTGTATATCATTAGGAAGGGTATAATGGTAAATTTATCCATTCGGTTATCATTTTCCGTTCTCTCTAAATTGTATGGTAGCTCTTGTTTTCATTCATGAGAGAGGACTAAACACTAAATTTGTATTTGAATTTTAAGAAAAATAATCAATGTAGTTTTGCTCACTTCGAAACGTTCTTTTCTTAACTTCTAGCATCTGAACTAGTTCTTTTTCAAGATAATCATTCCTTTTCTTAACATCCAAGATCTCAGATTTTAGTCTGTCATTTTCTAAGGTCTGATCTCTATAACTAACATGCAGAGTTTTAAGAAACAATCTTAACTCAGTTATATCCTCAGTATCAAAAGCAAGAGTGGAATGAGGTACCTTAGTTTCAACAGTCTCAGTGCTGTTGTCCATGTTTGCCATCAAGGCATAGTTGACTTCTTCCTCTGATTCTGATGAGTCTGCCCAACTCCCCTTCTTTGTGATAAAGGCCTGTTCCTTTTCTTTCTTAGCCTTCTTGCACTCAGTTGCAAAATGTCCTTTCTCTCCACAATTGAAGCAGGTGTATTTAGACTTATCAGATTTTCCAGATTTTTCTTCTTTGCCTTCATTCCTTTTGAAGACCTTCTTATCAGAGTTTCTGTCTTTCCTTGAGAACTTTTTCCCTTTGTTGAAGTTCTTGTAAGCCATCTTCTTGAAGCTTTTCACCATTAGTGCTGCCAGCTGCATCATCTCAGTATCACTGTCATCAGAGTCTGAAGGTATATCAGAGTCTGAGTCAACATCAGAGTTTGATGACTCAGTATCAGACTTTTTGACATGAGCTTTTCCTTTGCTTTTCACAGTTGAATCTTCTTGAACTTTTAGAGCAACTGGTTTGGGTTTCCCACCATGTCGTTTGCTCCTTTGCTCCATCTCAAGTTCATGAGTTTTCAACCTTCCAAAGATTTCATCCAGAGACATCTCTTCAAGATCATGATTGTCTCTTATAGTGGTTACTTTCAAATCCCACTTTTCAGGAAGAGCAAGCAGAAATTTGAGATTTGAGTCTTCCAAATCATATTCTTTGTCCACAAGAGACAAGTCATTCAGCAGCTTGACAAACCTATCATAAAGATCAGTCAGTGATTCACCTGATTTTGAATCAAAGTGTTCATACTCTTGAGTAAGTATGGTCCTTCTGTTCTTTTTGATGGCTTTGGTTCCTTGACATCTGACTTCCAAAGCATCCCATATCTCCTTTGCAGTTTTGCATCCAATTACTCTATTGGACATAGCATTGTCCAGAGCACTATGCAACAGATGCTTCACCTTTGCATCTTTACTGATAGATGAGATGTCCTCTGGAGTATAGTCCTTCTTCTCTTTAGGAATCATCTTCTGGGGTTCATCTCCCACTGCAACAGAGAGCTTCGTTGGCATGTGTGGACCATCATAAATTCTATCCAGATATTCTGGATCTATAGATTCCAGAAACATGATCATTCTAACTTTCCAGACAGAATATTCAGATGCCCTGAGGACCGGAACCCTAAGAGACTCATATCTACTGTTTTGTGATTTCTCAGACATGATTGTGTGTGATTAAGATCTCACTGTAGGTATATCAACAGAGCTCGCTCTGATACCACTTGTTAGGCCGACTAAACTCACTATATATATGATAATATAGTGAACACAATCCAATACAAACACAAGTATAAGAGAATAATTCAATAAACTCTTATTCACAAATCTCAGTAGTTTACAAATAATCTCTTAGTGATTTATATCTTATCACTAAGAGCTGCTAGGTTACACGAATGATATTCAATTGATAACTCATGTAGAGTAAACCCTAAGCTGTGTTTATATACACAGTTACATGATATCTACTGATTGATTTATAATTATCTGCTTCCTAAAATAATCTAATCAGTAGCTATCCTTCTGCTGTCCTGATCTGTACAATCTCTCTTGATCTTTATCTTCCTTATTTAGTCAGATATGCTCCTGAAAATCAGCCGCCTGTAAACTCTGATCATCGCTTAAACTCTGATCCAGCTGGCAGTCGTTAAACTCTGATTTCCAGCTAAACTCTGATATTTGCTTCTGCACACTAAACAAGTTAGATACCTGTGACATCATCAAATATGTAACATTTACCAAGGAGTTCCGGAAGACATACTATTGTCAATTGCCGAAAAAAAGACATCCAGGGAGGCTTGGAACGCAATCAAAACAATGTCCTTAGGGGCAGACAAGGTGAAAAAGGCAAAGGCGCAGACCCTCAAGTGTGAATTCGAAGCTCTGCGCATGAAGGAGACTGAGCCACTGGATGAGTTCTATTTGAAGCTAACTAGCCTGGTCACCAATATTAGAGCTCTAGGAGAGAAAGTAGAGGAAGCATACGTGGTCAAAAAGCTACTCAGAGCAGTTCCCTCCAAGTTCTTACAAATTGCATCGGCTATCGAACAATTTGGCAACTTAGAGGCGATGTCAGTGGAAGAAGTTGTTGGCTCGCTCACGGCTCACGAAGAGAGGTTAAAAGGAATGACAGAAACAAGCCAAGGACAACTATTGCTGACAGAGGAAGAGTGGAGGAAGAAAGAAAGCAACGAGGGCCAGTTACTACTGACTCGAGATGAATGGTTGAAGCGGACCAATAAGGAGGGGGTTCGAGGTGGTGGAGAACACCGTGCGAAAGAGGGAAATCGTGGAGGACGAGACAGGAGCAGAGTGAGATGCTTCAATTGCCAAGCATATGGACACTTTGCTGCGGAATGTCGCAGGCCCCGCAAGGAGAGAGATGTGCAAAAGGAGGCGAATCTTTCTCAAATTCAAGAAGATGAACCAGCATTACTGATAGCTGAGGTGGGAGAAACAGAATTCAAGTCGATGTTGCTGAAGGAAGATACAGTAGTTCCAAAACTACGAGCAAATAATGAAGAACAAAGGGAATCACAAGTCTGGTATTTGGATAACGGCGCCAGCAATCATATGACTGGCCAACGCGGCAAGTTCAGGGAATTGGATGAACATGTGACCGGGAAGGTGAAATTTGGAGATGGATCTACTGTGAGTATCAAGGGCAAGGGGACAGTTTCATTCCAATGCAAAAACGGCGAGGAAAGGACTTTAACGGAGGTATATTACATTCCAAATTTATGTAATAATATTATAAGTTTGGGTCAGTTATCTGAGGCTGGTAATAAAGTGATCCTTGAAGATGATTATTTGTGGGTTTATGAGGGCAGCGGTAAACTACTAATGAAGGTGAAAAGATCTGAGAATCGCTTGTATAAAATCAGCCTTGAGGAAAGTAAGCCTTCATGCTTGTTGACAAAGTTAGAGGAGGATACCTGGCTCTGGCATGCCCGGCTTGGGCATGTAAATTTTCAAGCTTTAGAACTCATGTCGAGGGAGAAGATGGCATATGGACTTCCGAAATTAATTCAACCACTAAAGAAGTGTGAAGGATGCCTAATGTCAAAGCAATCCAGAAAACCCTTTCCCTCCCGAGCCAATTTCGATTCAAGAAAGATATTGGAGATAGTACACGCAGACATTTGCGGACCCATTTCACCAATGACACCTGGAGGTAACCGATATTTTCTGTTATTTGTTGATGACTTCAGTAGAAAGATGTGGGTATACATGTTGAAAGAAAAGAGTTGTGCTTTTGAGATGTTTAAAAAATTTAAGGCATTAGTCGAGAATGGAACAGAAAGAAGTATTAAGATTTTGAGGACAGACCGAGGTGGGGAATTCTGCTCAAAGGAATTTACAATGTTTTGTGAGAAGGCTGGCATTCAGAGACATTACACAGCGCCATACACCCCGCAACAGAATGGTGTGGTGGAGCGTAGAAATCGAACCGTTGCTGCTATGACAAGAAGCTTTCTAAAAGAAGCAAAATTACCGGCATTTATGTGGGGCGAAGCAGTACGTCACTCAGTTTATGTTCTTAATCGTTTGCCAACTCGCATTTTAAATGGCAGAACCCCGTATGAAGCGTGGAGTGGGAAGAAACCGAGTCTGGAACACATAAGAGTTTTTGGGTGTACAGCGTACATGAAGATTCCAACAGTTCATGTCAAAAAACTGGACGACCGTAGCAAGTTGGTTGTATATCTCGGTAAGGAACCAGGAACAAAGGGCAATCGCTTGTATGATCCAAGAACAGGTGCTGTGCACGTAAGTAGAGATGTAGTAATACAAGAAAGTAACTTCTGGTCATGGGAGCAGAATAAAGAAGATAAAGTAACCTTTCCTGGGCATTATATCGAGATGGCTAATTCGGAGGATGCAGGAGGTAATGTTGAAGCAGAATATGAGCCTGTAACACCTCTGCAGTCACCACCTCTGCAGACATCGACAACTGCAATGGCTGATTTATCTACAGGAGCTGATTTATCTACAGGAGCTACTGACGTGTCCTCTGTAAATGGTAGTGAGACTAGACACTTCAGGTCTCTGGATGAAATCTACAATGAAACTGAGATTGTTGATATGATTGATGAGCTGATGCTACTAAAGATAGAAGGGCCAACATCTTTTAACGAAGCAACAAAAGAAAAAGAGTGGCAAGATGCAATGAAACTGGAGCTTGAGACAATCGAGAAGAACGATACCTGGACACTTACAGATTTGCCACCTGGGCACAAGCCAATCGGCTTGAAATGGGTTTATAAAATAAAAAAGGATCCAGAAGGGAACGTAGTAAAACACAAGGCACGTCTCGTTGCGAAAGGTTATGTTCAGAAAAAAGGGATCGATTATAATGAAGTGTTTGCTCCGGTAGCTCGTCTCGATACCGTTCGATTATTATTGGCTCTTTCAGCAAAGGAAGGTTGGGAAGTTCATCATCTTGACGTTAAATCAGCATTTTTAAATGGCGAACTTCATGAAGAAGTATATGTCAAACAACCCGAGGGATTTATAAAGAAAGGGCAAGAAAAGAAGGTGTATAAATTGACAAAAGCCTTGTATGGGCTACGTCAAGCTCCCAGGGCCTGGAATGCACGATTGGATAAATGTTTGAAGGAGCTGGGTTTTAAAAGGTGTTTGCACGAGCAGGCTGTGTACACGAAGTCTGTAGGTGGGAATGTGATCATAGTAGGAGTCTATGTTGACGATTTGTTGGTGACTGGTTCTGATAAACGAAAAATTGAGGAGTTCAAGTTGCAGATGAACAAGCAATTTGAGATGAGCAATTTAGGTCTGCTATCGTTTTATCTTGGTATAGAAGTAAATCAAGGAGGAATGTTTACTACATTGAAACAGTCTGCATATGCAAAGAAATTGTTGGACAAGGCTGGGATGTTGAACTGTAATTCATCGAAATATCCTATGGAATACAAACTTCAATTAGACAAGGATGAAGGAGGCAAGTTGGTAGATGCTACTGAGTACAGGTGTGTTGTTGGGAGTCTGCGATATCTAACACATACTAGACCGGACATTTCGTATGCTGTGGGTGTAGTAAGCAGATTTATGGACAAACCTACAGTAAAGCATCAGCAAGCAGTAAAGCATATATTGAGGTATGTGAGAGGTACAATTGACCATGGTCTTGTGTATGTAAATGAGAAAAGTGGGAAGGTTCTATCTGGGTTCTCAGATAGTGATCTGGCTGGGGATGTTATAGATAGGAGAAGTACTGGTGGGATGTGTTTTTACTTGAATAAGAGTTTAATCTCTTGGGCTTCAAAGAAACAGAGAGTAGTTGCGCTGTCATCTTGCGAGGCAGAGTACATGGCGGCTACAACAGCAGCGTGCCAAAGCATATGGCTCCGTGGACTGCTGGAGGAAATCTTAGGGCATCAAGTTGGACCAGTTGTACTTCATGTGGATAACAAGTCTGCTATTGAGTTAATGAAGAACCCTGTTCTACATGGAAGAAGCAAGCATATAGATGTACGGTTTCATTTTATCCGTGAATGCATCGAACGAGGTAAGCTGGTAGTTAAACACGTTGTTACACAGGAGCAGCGAGCAGACATCTTAACTAAGGCACTGGGAAGAATTAAGTTTGAAGAAATGAGGAAGATGATTGGTGTTGAAAATCTCACTGCTGTTACATCAAGTTCGTAGCCTGGAAACATGTTTAGATTAGGGGGGAATGTGTTGGATATTTGTTTAATCTAAACACATTTGAATAAAATAGCTGTTACGTAGAACGCGCAGCATGCAGTTAGCTATTTGGAGTAGCGTAGGATTAGGAGCAAAGTAATAGCAGAATAATAGCAGTAGAGTCATGGTAGGAGTTTGATACGTAGTTTGTGTTTTGGTAGTTATCTGTTTGCTTTATATATTCCTGTACGTTGGTTAAGTAAAATTATCTTCTGCTATTTTCTTCCAGAATTGATTAACATACCAGTGTGTGCGTGTGTAGTGTGTTTACATTTCTATAAAGACAATGCCAACCTGAACTTTGCGAATTAAGGCCAATGCAATTACTCTTCCAGCAAACTTGAAGTATTCTAGGTGCAATGGATCCACCCTAGACACTGCAAATTCGGACGAGTCATTAATTTAAAAAACTGAATTTATCAGAGAATAACCAGGGAGGAATTCAAGGGGAGAATATGGGGTGAGGTATAAAATTTTTAAAATACTAATGTTGAAAGCAATCACTATATCAAACACCAGGGCAAAATATATTAAAGTCACCCATACGATTCATACTCGCAGAAACATAAACAAAATATAACTTCTATGAATCATATATAGGGCAAAGTAGAATGACAGAAGCACCAAGCTGATTACCTGAATTTGGAAAAAACCTTCTACGATCATTTGGACAAGCTACAAAGAGGGCATTTCGAGGGTCAAATATGGCTTGACAAACTAAGACAAACCACTCCCTCAGAACACCAGGGCCAGTAGCTTCCTCATCTTTAAACTGCAAATCTAAACTAGCTCGAAGTGTTTCAGCCTCAGAGTGTGCAATGTATTCAAAAGAGTCCTCCAACAATCGTGATCTGTCAATAAGCATGATCTCTTGGATCAGGTTGTTATCCTCATCACTAACTCGTGCAAGTAACATCATTGCCAAATGCCTTCTGCACTCAAAATTTGTCACCTCTTTATGCACCGAAATCCATTCATAATCATCCTCCTTGCTAGCATATTTAATAATTAAATAGCTGAAAGAAAGCTTCCTATTCCTCAAAGTTGTCCAAAACTGTTTTGCTAAGTCTGGGAAGTGCTTAGACATATTATTCAGCTCCATTATGATTGCAACATACTGGTAGCACCCAAGATTTTCACTCTTAGTCGGCAATAACTTCTCCAGTTCTTCAAGACAATAATCCATCTTGTTCAGCAGCCTAAAGAAAGTCTCAAACATGATACTAAATTCTTGATAAGGACCATCCTGAGATACCTTTCTGTATCGAAACTTAAAGAATAGCTCCTCTGTAATAAATGTTTCTACAGGCATCAGAAAGTTTTTGAGATAGACAACCTCAGTCAATAAAGGATGTGAGGGACTCGTCCTTGTATCCAGTTCTATACCAGCATCCATAGAATGAACTATCTCATCGGCAGCGTCTGCAACAAAAGTTTGCATGTCTTTTATAAAATTAACAAGATAAGCATAGCCAGCTCCATTCGGTGCAGTCTTCATCTCGGTACATTTGACCATGTCACTAAGACATCTTCGGCACGTGTTAAACATAGCATCGTTGCGGTAATATGGCATCCCACGCAACGCCTTGCAAATCTCTAAATATATTGGTATACATTGTAGGGAGAGATGTCGAGGCAGTAAAGAAATTAACGTAATCAACTCTTGAATCAACTCATTGCCAAATATCATATTTTGAGGAGACATATATAACATTGCTAAAGAAGCTGGTACATGAGAACAACAAAATACCTGCAGATAATGCCCGAAATAAATATCATTATCCTTGGGAAGAAAATCTCCGAAATAATCAGATAAGTTTCTTCTAATCACGCGACGTGCTTCCCTATCCCAAGCTTCATTCCCCGAATTTCTTTTACACAATCTCCAAATCAATGAAACAATCTCATCAACTAACTGTTGAGCTTTGACAAGACGAGTACTCCGCATGACTCCAACCAACTGTAGCACAGCATCATTTTCTACACAACATTCCCCCAGGGTTTGCTCCGGGTAAATCTGCTTGCTCTTATAAATTAACATCTGCACGTTCGATGGAATTCCAGCTTTCGATTGTATCAAATCAAGAACGTACCCAATTGTATCATTAACATTCGCTCGAATAACTAATGTTTTCATTCCAGAAAACAATCTTACAAGGAACTGTAGGCTAGAGTGCGATTTCGATGACTCAGCCGAACCCGCTGCTGATCGAGCACCGGAGACAGAGTTGATAACGTCAGATCTCATTGTAACGGCGGAAGAGGAACTCACACCATCATCGACACGGGTATAAGAGTCCAATTTGTGTTTGCAGGAATCGATTAGAGACATTTAGTGTGTTCAATATCGAAGACAATATTTTAGAGATGACCGACAGTATAAATTAAGAGCCGCCGGAGAGAAAAATCCTTCTTGGCTTTCAGAAATCCTGCTCTTATAACTTAATATTACTCTCGTCGTATTTTAATATTTTTAGACATTAAATTCTAGTTACGTGTTTCATATTAAAAATAGCAAAACGGTTATCAGCTGTATCCGTAGAATGAAGATACCATTTTCTTAATATGAGAAATAATCACGATTCTGTGTGCGTTATCTCCAAATTTTGATTTTTCATATCTATCCAATTTTGTATTTTTTCACAATGTTATATCGATAATTTTATTCACTACTTCATCTTCCTCCGCTATCTCTAATTTGTATGTGGGTTCATAATCTATATCGGTTGCCTGCATCGGTTGTTTTAAATTTGGAATGTTCAAAAGTTTGATAATTAACAATACTTCTCGGTTTTCATAACTATTGAATTCTTCGCATTTTTTGTTGTTGAATAAATTTCAACCAATTTCCGAAACCTTGTCGAAAATTTAATATGACTCTTGTCGTATTTTAAGATAGTGCCGGATATAAATTCTTATTACGTGTTTCATATTTATGATAGCCAAACAGTTATTAGATAAATCTGTAGGTGCAAATATTATTTTTTAACATGAGATGTAATTACAATAACGCACTACAAAGTTTAATATCACTGCTAATTTCTGAAATTTTGTCCAAAGTTTAATATCACTCTTGTCGTATTTTGAGATACTGCTAGATATTGAAATCTAATTATTACGTGTTTTATGTTTCATATTTATGACGGAAAAACAGTTATCCGGTAGATCTGCAGAATGGAGATATTATATTTTAATATGAGAAATAATTACGATCGGTGTAGGGGTGGAAAAATCCAACACGCTTCCGAAACCTGACACGAATTCGTCTCGATAAATACAAATGAGGGTCCGAGATTTTATATATCAGATCGGGTTCGAGTGGGGTAATTTTTTCTCTGAACCCGACCCGGGTTTTTTGGGAAAAATTTATCAAACCCGATCCGATATATAAAATCTGAGACCCTCATTTGTATTTATCGAGACGAATTCGTGTCGGGCTTCGGGAGCGTGTCGGATTTTGCCACCCCTACACAGAATCGTAATTATTTCTCATATTAAAAAATAATATCTGCATTCTACATATCTACCGGATAACTGTTTTGCTATCATAAATATGAAACATAAAACCCATAATTAGAATTTAATATCTAGCAGTATCTCAAAATATGACAAAAGTGATATTAAAGTAGTGATATTAAACTTTGTAGTGCGTTATTTTCAAAAAAAAAAACAAAAAACTTTGTAGTGCGTTATTGTAATTATATCTCATGTTAAAAAATAGTATTTGCACCTACAGATTTACCTAATAAATGTTTGACTATCATAAATATGAAACACGTAATAAGAATTTATATCCTGCACTATCTTAAAATACGACAAGAGTCATATAAAATTTTCGACAAGGTTTCGGAAATTGGTTGAAATTTATTCAACAACAAACAATCCGAAGAATTCAATAGTTCTGAAAACCGAGAAGTATTGTTAATTACCAAACTTTTGAACATTCCAAATTTAAAAAATCGATGTAGGCAACTGACATAGATATGAACCCACAGACAAATTAGAGATAGCGGAGGAAGATGAAGTAGTAAATAAAATTATCGATATAATATCGTAAAAGAATACAAAATTGGATAAATGTAAAAAATCAAAATTTAGAGATAACACACACAGAATCATGATTATTTCTCATATTTAACATGGTATCTTCATTGTACGGATACAGCTGATAACCGTTTTGCTATTTTTAATATGAAACACGTAACTAGAATTTAATGTTTAAAAATATATTAAAATACGACGAGAGTAATATTAACTTATAAGAGCAGGATTTCTGAAAGCCGAGAAGGATTTTTCTCTCCGGCGGCTCTTAATTTATATTGTCGGTCATCTCTATAATATTGTCTTCGATATTGAACACACCAAATGTCTCTAATCGATTCCTGCAAACGCAAATTGGACGCTTATACTCGTGTCGATGATGGTGTGAGTTCCTCTTCCTCCGTTAGAACGAGAATTGACGATATCAACTCTGTCTCCCGTGCTCGATCAACAGCGTGTTCTGCTGAGTCATCGAAATCGAACTCTAGCCTACAGACGTTCCTTGTGAGATTATTTTCGGGAAATAAAACATTAGTTATTCGAGCTGATGTTAACGACACGATTGAGTATATTCTTGATTTCATACAATCGAAAGCTGGAATATCGTCGAACGTGCATCTATTAATTTATAAGAGTAAGCAGCTTTACCCCGAGCTAACATACCACGGGGATACATAATATTGTTGCGGTAATATGGCGTCGCACGCAACGCCTTGCCAAATCTCTAAAAATGTAGGGATATATTGTTGGGAGATATTTCAGGTCAGCAAAAAAATCAACATAAATAATCAACTCCTCCCAAAATATCATATGATATATAGACATATATAACATTGTTAAAGCAGCTGGTGCACCGGAATACGAAAATACCTGCAAATGCCCTGTATAGAGCCATGCCATCATCACTCGGCAGCAAATCAGTGAAATAACAAGTCAGGTTTCTTCTAATCAGGTAACGTGCTTCACTGTCCCAAGATAATTCAATCCCCGAATTCCGTTTAGACAATCCCCAAATCGATGAAAAAATCTCATCAGCTAACTGTTCAGCTTTCACATGAGGCCGAATTCCCCTAGGGTTTGCTCCTTTGCTCTTCAGGGTAAAGCTGCTTGCTCTTATAAATTGACGGCTGCACGTTCGATGGAATTCCAGCTTTCGATTATCGTATCAAATCGAATAATTAATGTTTTCATTTCAGAAAACAATCTTACAAGGAACTGTATGGTAGAGTTTGATTTCGATGGCTCAGAAGAAGTGGAGCCGTGGGCGGCATAATTTTCCAATTAGGGTTTGCAGGAATCGATGGGCGATATTGTGTGTGTAAGAAGAATGAACAATTTAGAGACGGCTGAAATGAATAATTTTGGAGCTCATAGTTGGGGAGAAAAACCCTATTTAGCTGTTTACTTGTGTGTATGCGTATCTACTCGATTTACATTTGCATCTAGTATTTCAGCACACTTTTTTTGGGCCTTTTAAATTTGAAAGGTCCCAAATTTTCATTTGGTGTGTCTGCTCAATTAACATTTGCATCTATACTTTTTTGGCTTGTTTGAAAATTTTGAAATGTCCCAAATTTTCATAATTATCACAAGTTTTAAAACTTTAGTTTTAGTTTGGCAGCGATTCAAATAACTTTTTAAATTTATTATTTATTATAATCTTATTTTTTTTATTTGAGTACATTATATTCTTCTTAATATATATATTTACAGTATTGTTACTTAAATCCATATTATTCTAAAATTTAATTCAAATCCTATCTTCCACAAGAGTACTGCAGTAAAGACGAAGAAGCTTGTGATACTATCATGACAAACTCAAATACTATATTTTGATACAAAGAAAACGGGTTTGATATCGATTTTACTTATTTTCATTTTTATTTATCCACTTATATATATCTGTTTGATATAAAAAGAAATTAATAATATGGAGATACATTATATTATTAATTATACTAATATTTAAATTAACTAACTCACCCAATTTTTCTAAATAAAAAATATCAATTCAATAATAATTGGAACACGTGATAATATCTCAATTATATTTAACCATAACACAATTTCGAATTAAATTCAATCTAATACCACTACGATCATACCAAAGAACATTAATTAGAAATTTTTAATAACATCATTTTTAAGAAGGTAGCATTTCTATTTTCAGACATATTTTTGTATTGAAAATTTTACACATGTCATATTATTCCCTTATTCAAACCATATATAAGTGGTAGATGATAAATGAAACTGCTATTTGTTGAAAATGTTATAAAATATAACCTTTCCAAAATCTTTAAAATTTTAAAGTGTAATGTGTTCAATATTTTGATGATAAATATTCATTAGCGTGAGTTGTTTAATTATGTGATGGATATATCTGACTTTAAGCGTGGCGGAAGTGAATGAGAGTACGGACTCTGAAGACGGTGATATGAGTCATCCCTATGTTGTTGTCTCTAGTGGAGGTCCGGTTATTAAGGGTTGATATTAAGTTGTGTGAATGTAATTGAATTTGTGGAGATGTTTATGGATGTTTTAGTCTTTTGTTTGTGTATGACTATGTGTTTGGGATGTTTTGTTAATGAAAATTATGAAATTGTGTGTGACAAAAAAAATTATGATATTGGGGATTGAATATTTGCTTGGATTGTATAATAGTTAAAATGTTTGTTAAGTATATATTGAATAGTGAATGCATGGATGGACAGGTTTTTGACCATTCTTGAATGGTAAAAAATGGCAGAAATATAGAGAAATATAGAAAATTGCAGGGGCTTTAGAATATAAGTCTAAACTTACGATAGATATATATATATTTCAAAAGTTCCATATTTCTCTATAATTTACGACAGATGTTCACAATAGGCTCGGTCGTGAGGAAAATACCGACGAAACTTACTGTCGCAAGAACGGAACCAAATATACGAAACCGTGGGTCCACAATAAACATATGACGAACTTTCCGTCCTAAAATGTCCAACTTACGACGGACCGTACGTCGTAAGTTTAACTATGAATATGCTGGAATTGTGGGTCCTACCAGGTCAACTTACGACGCTTGTTTATAATTGCGACGCTTGATCAAACTTACGACACCTGTGGAAAATTGTGACGATTTTTCGAACTTACTACTTGAGCAAAAACGACGGATAATTTCCGTTGTAAATTAGAAACTTCGACATAATTAACGCTTAATTTCCGTCGTAAATACTCCAGTTTGTTGTAGTGGCTTCAAAAAGGACCAACCTATAGTGTCGCATTCATATGCTATGCTGAAATGCCGACGCTAAAGCCCTAATTTGACCGATGCTAAAAGGCCTATTGTGTACGGCGTATATCATGGGTATATGTTAAATTTGTCTAGTCGTTTATCATTTTCCGTTCTGTCTAAATTGTATGTAGTAGTTCTTGTTTTCATTCATGAGAGGGTCTGTGGTATATTAACTTATGCTTCTGATTAAACACTAAATTTGTATTTGAATTTCAAGAAAAATAATCAATGTATAGTCTTGCTCACTCTGGAACGTTTTAATCTACAACTTTAAAATTTTAAAGCACAAAAAATATAAATTAATTTCTCGCAATTTAGAAGCTAGTGATCGCAGTTCTATTTGCCCTGCTAGTTTTGCAAAGATTTGTTCAGCCATGCTACTTTTGCATCATCAACTCCTCCCTGCTGCTAGAAATACAAGGTAGCCAAGCTTCATGTGAAGCACAAAGAGAGTTTCGATCCCGACATGTAATGTTCTCAAAAGGTCCCAAAGCTGCAGCCAACATGATCCTGGGTGATGAGACTTAGACGATCTTGCATGACTTTCAACGATTGGTAAGGAGGAAAGCACAACCGATAGAAGCAAGTCTGAGAAGTTGGAAGGCGATTGCAGCTCTCACTCACCTTGTAAATGTATAGCCGGCAGGTTAAGCCACCGAAACCTTCTACAGGTAGATTCTTCAGTGACGTCCAAAAGAATAGGAGAGCTTTTCTCTGCCCTGCTGACATGCTCGCCACAGTCTGCAATTTAGCATGGATAATTATGTAGCTATCTCTCTCTAATCTCATACGAAAAGAAAAGGATGTAATATAATTATATCATAAATGAAATTCAACTAACAGGAAAAATGTAACTTATGATGAGGAGGATATTCAAAACAAACTGCATTGTGCACAGCTAGTCGAAAGGATCAGCGGATAACACATCAGAATTTGCATATTATGATGGATCATGTCAAAGCATATATAAACAACTCATAATAGTAAAAAAGCCAAGGACCTCTTAACCAACGGCCACCATCTCTTGGCCTTTGGATGAATATTCAGCGGCCAGGATTTTAACCTATTTTCAGCACCTTTTAACGGCTCGACAAGGTCTATCCAGCGTTTTTTAACCGCTAGACGGGGACCCCGTCCAACGGTTAAAAAAATCTGGATGTATTTAAACTTTTGTTCTAATCGGTTCCAACAGCTAGAAAATAGTGTGTTGGTTAAGAGGCCCGGGGCATAATATGAAGGATCATGTCATAGCGTATATAAACACCTCATACTAGAAAAATAAGCCTAAAACATAAAAATCTTACAGAAAAGAAGTATTACTGACTCACATATACCTCCCAGAACCACCATATTTGAGGATCAGTCTCCTCGTAGCCATCGTAGTCAGTGTGAGACTTCCAATCTTCAACACTTATAGCTTTTTCACTGCCATACAGCAGCCTGTCAAAATCTTCTAGCTCTAAGAATTGGAAAAATGATTTCCTAAGCCTCCCCGAACTTATGATATCATCAAAACCCTGAGCAAACTGAGCTACCTGATCCTTAACAGAATCAACAAAATGATATTGAACAAGCCTAGCAACATACTTGTCTCTATTTGTACTATTCACGACAATATTTTTTCCATCAGGGTAGAGCTCCACAGCATTCCTGCATCCTAGCTTGTTGGTTTCTACAGTAAATGTTAAAGATAGAGAATCTTCATCAACTTCCTCAGGATCCATCTCCAATATTCTCTTGCAACTACTGTACAAGATTGGATCTGCATCCCGTGTATCTTCCAGAGAAACATTCCTTCCGGCCAATTGTAAAAGAAGTACTCTATCAAAGGCAATGCCAACCTGAACATTGTACATCAAGGCCAATGCAATTACTCGTCCAGCAAACTTGAAGTATTCTAGGTGCAATGGATCCACCTTCGACGCTGCAAAACAGAAAAAGTCATTAATTTTCTAAATTGAACTAATTAATTATCAGGACTCGGTAATATCAGGTATATGATAGCACTAGGTGAGTTATTCCCAGCTGACCTCATTCAGTTTATAGAATAATTAATATACTAATGATGAGAGCAATCTATTTAGCAACTTTCACTATATATAAAAGGACAACTCAACTAATATTCTAAACTCTAAATGACCATGAAAGGAAAACGGGGATCTAAAAAAGATTAGATTTAATAATTAAGTACTACCTAACTGTCTATGCAACCTATAGACTATTAAGATGCACAAAATTCAACGGAAATCGTTCCCGAAGAGAGAAAAAGGAAAAAAAGAACTCTCCCTCTCGGAGAAAAATACCTAACCTCTTTTTGGATTCAATTTACCTATATTGAAAAAGAAGCAAGCTTACCTGGATTTGGAAAAAACCTTCTGCCATCATTTGGACAAGCTACAAAGAGGGCAGTTTGAGGATCAAAGATGGCTTCACAAACTAAGACAAACCATTCCCTCAGTACACCGGGGCCAGTAGCTTCCTCATCTTTAAACTCCAAAGTTAAACCAGCTTGAAGTGTATCAGCCTCAGCGTGTGCGATGTACTCAAATGAATCCTCCAACAATCGTGATCTCTCTATAAGGATCTCTAGGTAGTCATCATCTTCATCACTAACTTGTGGAAGTAACATCATTGCCAAATGCCTTCTGCACTCAGAATCAATCACATCCTTATGCTCCAAAATCCACCTATAATCTTCACCCCTCGTAGCATATTTAATAATTAAATAGCAGAAAGAAAGCTTCCTCCTCCCTAAGGTTTTCCAAAATTGTCTAGCTAGGACTGGAAAGTGCTTAGACATGTTATTCAGTTCAATTAAGATCAAAACATACTGGTTGCACCCAAGATTTTCACTCTCTGAGGGCAACAACTTCTCCAGTTGTTCAAGACAATCATCAATCTTCTTCAACAGCCTTAAGAAAATCTTAAGCATGAAGTTAAAATCTTCCGTGTATGTTAAAATATAAGGTTCACCTTGAGAGGCCTTCGTGTAACAATAACCGCCATGTATAAACCTTTTTAAAGGCATCAGAAAGCTTTTAAAATGGAGAAGCTCTTCCGTCATTAAAGAAAGCGAAGGACTCATACTTGTATACGGTTGTATACCACCATCCATTGTAAGAATTATTTTATCAACAGCCTCTTGAACAAATGTGAGCATATCTTTTAAAGTAACAAAATTAGTACTGCATCCACCTCCATCCAATATTGCTGCCTCAATTTCGATAAATTCCACCATAGAACTAAGACAAGTTCGGCACGTGTCAAAGATAACATTGTCAGCATAATATGGCATCCTACGCAACAGCTTGCAAATCTCCATCAAAATAGGGACACATTGTTGGAAGGAATATGGAGGCATAAACGAAATGACCCAAACCAACTCTCGTAAAAGCTCATCACCAAACATCATATGATCAGGAGACATATATAACATAACTAACGCGGCTGGTACACCAGAATACGAGAATACCTGCAGATGCCCTATAGCCATATCATTATCACTCGGCAGCAAATCCGTGAAATAATCAGTGAGGTTTCTTCGAATCAGGTAACGTGCTTCGCTGTCCAAAGATTTATTCCCCGGTTTCCGTTTACACAATCTCCAAATCAATGAAACAATCTCATCAGCTGTTTGTTGAGCTTTCACATGACGAGTACTCGGCATGACTCCAACCAGCTGTAAAACAGCATCATTTTCGACACAACATTGCCCTAGGGTTTGCTCCGGGTAAAGCTGCTTGCTCTTATAGATTAACGGCTGCCCGTTCAATGGAATTCCAGATTTCGCTTGGATCAAATCAAGAACGTGCTCAATTGTATCGTTAACATCAGCTCGGATAACTAATGTTTCCATTTCAGAAAACAATCTTACAAAGAACTGTATGGTAGGGTTCGATTTCGACGGCTGAGAAGAAATGGAGCCATGAGAAGAAATGGAATCGATGAGCGACATAATTGTGTGTGTAAGAATGAACACTGATTTCGAGCAGAATAGTTTAGAGACGGCGAGGCTGGAGAGAAAAAACCCTAATTATCAGCTGTTTACTTGTGTGTATGCGTAACTCAATTTACATTTGCATCTATATATCCGCAAACCATTTTGGGCTCGCTGTTTAAATTTTGAAATGTGCCCAAATTTCATAGTCATCACAAATTTTAGCTTTGGTAATAGTTATGGGCCGATTTAAATAAATTTTTAATTTACTATTTATTATAATTTTATTATCAGTTTATTTGATTATAGTATCATTTTTAATATATGTATTTATACATAAAAATTTTAATATATGTATTAACACTATTATTGTTCAGCTATAAAAGTGTTATATATTAACACTTGATCATATTTTAATTTTTAATAAAATTTAAAATATGATCAAGTGTTAATATATAAAAATTTTATATCTAGACAACGATATAATGTAAATTTGTATATTATAAAATGATAATGTAATCAAATAAGAAGAGACATTATACTTCTATAAATAATAATTTTTTTTAAACATGTGAGTGACGCCGGCCATAAGCTTGTTAGCATAGAAGTCTAACACACCTTTTAAGTTAAATAACTCTTTTGTGAAGTACACATTCTTCTTCGTCTTTATATGGACATGTCTTGAATTAAATTTTGTATTAATGCGTATTTAGCTACTAATATTAACATGGTCCTTATTTATTTGAATTCTAATAATAAGAATTTTATAGATTCATTTAATAGTTTGAATTTTAAAAATTGAAATGAATAGTTTTGTTAGTGATGTAATTCTGTTTGTGTGATAGTTGTTACATTAATAGCTCCCACCAAACATTTGAGTCCTTTCATATATAGTAGTTTAATTATTATTAAATAAAATTTATATAATAATAATCAAATTTTGATTATTTGATATTTGATACTTCTCATATTTCCCTAAATGAGGGATTAGTTTACTGATAAAGGATATAGATTGGGTTGTTCATATTTCAATATATATTTTGGATGCCGAGTATTGGCTAGGAAACCAAAAAGCAAGCTAAAATTTTCCTATGAACAGACAAACTTACGACGAAATATTTCTGTCGTATAAATTAGTGTTTCTGCAGCTTCTGACATCTGTTCATAGTGAATTTCGTCGTAAGTTCTACTTTACGATGGAATTTTCTAGCCATAAATTCTATATTTATTGTTGAAAATTAATTTTTAATTTCTCTTATTTTTAAATTTATATAAATAGAAACTGGGGGCCGTGAATTTAAAATGACGAAAATTCTGTCGTAAGTTGCTTATTATTCTATTGGCACATGGGGCCCACTTATATGAAACTGTTATGTATTCTGTCATAAATTAGTGATCACCTGCCGGGGCTTTAGAATATAAATCTAAACTTACGACAGATATACATGTTGTAAATTCCAGATTTTTCTATAATTTACGACTTACGACGGATATTCATAATAGGCTCAGTCGTAAGATAACTACCCACGGAACTTTTCGGCGCAAGAATGGAACCAAATATGAAACTATGAGTTCACAATGAAAATACTACGGAACTTTCCGTCGTAAAATGTCCAACTTACGACGGACTATACGTCGTAAGTTTAACTATGAATATGCTGGAATTGTGAGCCCTACCAGGTCAACTTACGACGCTTGATCAAACTTACGACACCCATGGAAAATTGTGATGGTTTTTCGAACTTACTACCGGAGCAAAAACGACAGATAATTTCCGTCATAAATTCGAAACTTACGAGGGAAAGAAGGCCTAACTTCTGTCGTAAATAAGCGAGTTTGTTGTAGTGGATACAAAAAGGACCAATCTAGCTATAGTGTCGCATTCATATACTATGTTGAAATGTCAACGCTAAAGCCCTAGTTTGACTAATGCTAAAGGCCTACCGTGTACGGTGTATATCATTAGGAAGGGTATAATGGTAAATTTATCCATTCGGTTATCATTTTCCGTTCTCTCTAAATTGTATGGTAGCTCTTGTTTTCATTCATGAGAGAGGACTAAACACTAAATTTGTATTTGAATTTTAAGAAAAATAATCAATGTAGTTTTGCTCACTTCGAAACGTTTTTATCTACAACTTTAGAATTTTAAAGCACAAGAAATATATAATTTCTCGCAATTTAGAAGCTAGTGATCGCAAACCTATTTCTTCTGCGAGTTCTGCAAAAAGATTTGTTCAGCCATGCTACTTTTGCAACACCAACTCCCTCCCTGCTAGAAATACAAGGTAGCCAAGCGTCATGTGAAGCACAGGCTAAAAGTAACTTGAGAAAATTATTACGTAATTACGGATAATTATCGATTATAAACCACAAAAGGAAACTATGCAATCTGATAGTACAAAAAACTGTTCCGGCTCTGATTTTGAAATAAGCTTTGTATTGATATTTGTTCTCATGAGGTCCCAAAGCTGCAGCCAACATGATCCTGGGTGATGAGACTTAGACGATCTTGCATGACTTTCAACGATTGGTAAGGAGGAAAACACAACTGATAGAAGCAAGTCTGAGAAGTTGGAAGGCGATTGCAGCTCTCGCTCACCTTGTAAATGTATAGCCGGGAGGTTAAGCCACCGAAACCTTCTACAGGTAAATTCTTCAGTGACGTCCAAAAGAATAGGAGAGCTTTTCTCTGCCCTGCTGACATACTTGCCACAGTCTGCAATTTAAGATGGATAATTATGTAGCTATCTTTCTGTAATCTCATACGAAAGAAAAAGATATAATGTAATATCATATATGAAATTCAGCTCATAGGAAAAATAAAACTTATGACCAGGATATTCAAAACAAATTGCATTGTGCACAGCTAGTCGAAAGGATCAGTGGATAACACATCAGAACTTGCATACTATGATGGATCATTTCATAGCATATATAAACACCTCATAATAGAAAAAAAGCCTTAAACATAAGGGTACCGGTCCCCGGCATACATATGCCAATGACCTCTTAACCAACCCGGTCGTTGGATGAATATCCAGCGGCGAGGATTATAACCTACGTCCGGAGCTTTTTAACCTCGGGACGAGGTCTTTGCACCATTTTTTAACCGCTAGACAGGGACCCGTCCCGCGGTTAAAAAACACGGGATGCATTAAACTTTTGTTATAATTTTGGTAATTCTGATAATCCTGGCCGTTGGATATTCAACGGCAAGAAAATAGTGTGTTGGTTAAGAGGCCCCAGCTCGGACGAGGTCTTTCCAACATTTTTAACCGCTAGACAGAGACCCCGTCTAGCGGTTATAAGAAAATAAGATGTATTAAAATTTTGTTATAATTCTGATAATCGTGGCCGCTGGATATTAATCCAACGGCGAGAAAATAGTGTGTTGGTTAAGAGGCATATGACATACATATAACAGGGGCCTGGATCCTAAACATAAAAACCTTACTCTGAAAAGCCTTACAGAAAAGAAGTTTTACTGACTCACATACCTCCCAGAACCAGGATATCTGAGGATCAGTCTCCTCGTAGCCATTGTAGTCAGTGTGAGACTTCCAATCTTCAACACTTAGAGCTTTTTCACTGCCATACAGCAGCTTGTCAAAATCTTCTAGTTCTAAGAATTGGAAAAATGATTTCCTAAGCCTCCCCGAACTTATGATATCATCAATGCCCTGAGCAAACTGAGCCACCTGATCCTTAACAGAATCAACAAAATGATATTGAACAAGCCTAGAAACATACTTGTCTCTATTTGAACTATTCACGGCAATATTTTTTCCATCCGGGTAGAGCTCCACGATATTCCTGCATCCTAGCTTGTCGGTTTCTACAATAAATGTTAAAGCTAGAGTATCTTCATCAACTTCCTCAGGATCCATCTCCAGTATTCTCTTGCAACTACTGTACAAGATTGGATCTGCATCCCGTATATCTTCCAGAGAAACATTGCTTCCGGCCAATTGTAGAAGAAATACTCTATCAAAGGCAATGCCAACCTGAACATTGTACATCAAGGCCAATGTAATTACTCGTCCAGCAAACTTGAAGTATTCTAGGTGCAATGGATCCACCTTCGACGCTGCAAAACAGAAAAAGTCATAAATTGAACTAATTATCAGGACTAAACTAGCTTTAGCTAGGGAAGGACTAACAAAAATTTTAATTTTACATGTACATCCAAATAGATTCTATTTGTATAAAGTTCAAGTAATATCAGGTATGATAGCACTCGGTGAGTTATTCACAACTGACCTCATTCAGTTTATAGAACAATTAATATACTAATGATGAAAGCAACTATTTAGCAACTATCACTATATATAAAAGGAAAATTCAACTGATATTCTAAACTCTAAATAACCATGAAAGGAATTAAAATGGGATCTAAAAAAATATTAGATTTAATAATTAAGTACTACATAACTGTGTATGCAACCTGTAGACTATTAATATGCACAAAATTCAACTGAAATCGTTCCCGAAGACTCTCCCTGTCAGAGAGAAATACCTAACCTCCTTTTGGATTCTATTTATCTATATTAAAAAAGCAGCAAGCTTACCTGGATTAGGAAAAAACCTTCTGCCATCATTTGGACAAGTTACGAAGAGGGCATTTTGAGGATCAAAGATGGCTTCACAAACTAAGACAAACCATTCCCTCAGTACACCGGGGCCAGTAGCTTCCTCATCTTTAAACTCCACAGTTAAACCAGCTCGAAGTGTATCAGCCTCAGCGTGTGCAATGTACTCAAATGAATCCTCCAACAATCGTGATCTATAGATAAGCATCTCTAGGATCAGGTAGTCATCGTCATCACTAACTTGTGGAAGTAACATCATTGCCAAATGCCTTCTGCACTCAGAATCAGTCACCTCCTTATGCTCCAAAATCCAACTATAATCATCATCCCTCGTAGCATATTTAATAATTAAATAGCAGAAAGAAAGCTTCCTCTTCTTTAAGGTTTTCCAAAATTGTTCAGATAGGGCTGGAAAGTGCTTTGACACGTCATTCAGTTCAATTATGATCTGAACATACTGGTTGCACCCAAGATTTTCACTCTCTGTGGGCAACAACTTCTCCAATTCTTCAAGACAATCATCCATCTTCTTCAACAGTCTAAAGAAAATCTTAAGCATGAAATTAAAATCTTCCGTGTATGTTAAAATATAAGGTTCACCTTGGGAGGCCTTTGTGTAACAATAACCGCCATGTAATAGCTCCTCTGGTATAAACCTTTTTAAAGGAATCAGAAAGCTTTGAAAATGGAGAAGCTCTTCCGTCATTAAAGAAAGCGAGGGACTCATACTTGTATCTGGTTGTATACCACCATCCATTGTAAGAATTATCTTATCAACAGCCTCTCTAACAAATGTTAGCATATCTTTTAAATTAAAGTAACGGAACCTCCATCCGATGCTGCCTCAATTTCGATACAAGCTACCATAGAACTAAGACAAGTTCGGCATGTGTCAAAGATAACATTTTCACCATAATATGGCATCCCACGCAACGGCTTGCAAATCTCAAGCAAAATAGGGACACATTGTTGGAAGGAATATGGAGGCATAAACGCAATGACCCAAACCAACTGTCGTATCAACTCATCACCAAATATCATATGATCCGGAGACATATATAACATTGCTAACGCAGCTGGTGCACCAGAATACGAGAATACCTGCAGATCCCCTATAGCCATATCATTATCACTCGACAGCAAATCCGTGAAATAATCAGTCAGGTTTCTTCGAATCAGGTAACGTGCTTCACTGTCCCAAGATTTATTCCCCGGATTCCGTTTACACAATCTCCAAATCAATGAAACAATCTCATCAGATGTTGTTGAGCTCTCACATGACGAGTACTCGGCATGACTCCAACCACCTGTAAAACAGCATCATTTTCGACACAACATTGCCCTAGGGTTTGCTCCGGGTAAAGCTGCTTGCTCTTATAGATTAACGGCTGCCCGTTCAATGGAATTCCAGATTTCGATTGGATCAAATCAAGAACGTGCTCAATCGTGTCGTTAACATCAGCTCGGATAACTAATGTTTCCATTTCAGAAAACAATTTTACGAAGAACTGTATGGTAGGGTTCGATTTCGACCGCTGAGAAGAAATGGAGCCGTCAGTGGCATCATTTTCAAATTTGGGTTTGCAGGAATTGATGAGCGACATAATTGTGTGTGTGAGAATGAACACTGATATCGAGCAGAATAGTTTAGAGACGGCGGATATGAATAAGTTTGGAGCTTGTGGCTGAAGAGAAAACCCTAATTCAGCTGCTTACTTTGTGTGGTTCGCTGTTTTGGGCTCGCTGTTTTAAATTTGAAATGTGCCCAAATTTCATACCTAGTTATCACAAATTTTAGCTGTGGTAACGGTTACACCGATTTAAATAATTTTTTGATTTATCATTTATTATAATTTTATTATCTTTTTAATTATTTGATTACAGTAATATCATTTTTTTAATATACGTATTTATCCACATAAAAAAACCTAATATACATATTTACACTATCATTGTTTAGCTATAAAATTGTTATATATTAACACTTGATCATATTTTAGTTTTAATAAAAATTAAAATAGGATCATATGTTAATATAGTTAAATTTTATATCTATACAACGATAATGTAAATTTATATATTAAAAAAATGATAATGTAATCAAATAAAAGACATTATACTTCCATAAATAATAATTTAAAAAAGTATTTAAACATGTGCTTGATACCGGCCATAAGCTTGTTAGTATAAAAGTCTGACACACCTTTTAAGTTAAATAACTTTAATTTATAAGTAATTTAATATTAAAATTTTTGACAATGTCTTGTATTTCGGTGCTTTTCCTATATGATGCAACATCGACAATTGTTCTTAAGTGACATCATTAGTGAAATTTTCCCGTGGAAAAAATCATCGTAAATAACCGTCATAAGTTACGTTTTGCGTCATTATTAAATCGTCGTAAGTTAACATATTTAGCAAATTAAAAACAAAAAATAAATTAAAATAAAAGGGTTCTAATTCCGTCGTAACTGCACCATCGTAAGTTCACATAATTATATAATTATAGCTATTCAAAAACAAAAAATAAATGAAATTGATATGTTTATTTTCTCATCATAAGTTAACATATTTGGATAACTAAAAATAAATAAATAAATGAAAATAAAATGGTTTCCGATTCCGTCGTAACTATGTCGTCATAAGTTCATAATTATATAATTATTGTTGTTTAAAAATAAAAATAAATGAAAATTATATCATGTTATAACTTATGACGGATCATATCTTAAGTTAGCATGGCAATAAATTCAACTTTTTCAAAAATGTTTTGGGGTAATTTCAATTTTTCAAACTTCTTGTTATATTTTAGCATTTTTGAACTTATTTTGGCATACTATGGATGCTTGTATGTTGTAAGACGATCTAAGTTTATGTAAAGATAATTTAACTTACGTACATGGACGAATATGGATTTAGAATTTGATGTAAGATTTGCACATGATTGAATGTTAATTGTAAAAGCTATGGTTTCTTATATCTAATAATTGTTGGTTGATTGTGAATTTGGATGGATATGATTGTGGTGCATATTGGTTTTAGATATATGTAAATATATGTATGCACAGGTTCATATATATTTTGGATAGCGAATATTGGCGGGAACCAAAAAAAAATTTCCTTCTTACGACGAATATTTTCGGTCATAAAGTAGTGTCTATACAACTTCCGACATTTGTCATCACAAATTTCGTCGTAAGTTCTACTTTATGACGGAATTTTCTATCATAAATTTTTTATTTATTGTTGAAAATTAATGTTTGTTTTCTCTTATTTTCAAATTTAAATAAATAGAATTGGGGCCCATGAATTTAAAATAACGAAAATTTCATCGTAAGTTGCTTATTATTCTATTGGGACCCACTTATATGAAAGTTATGACGGAAATATGAACTTGCGACTAATTTTTAAATTTGCAACCAATTTTTGAAATTTTCACGCAAGCAAAAATGACGGAAGAAATTTATCGCAATTGGACCACTTACGACAGATTTAGTGTTAAAAATCCTTCGTAAATACGACGGAATGTGGTCTTCTGTTGTAAGTTCGACGACGTTATTTTTTGCATATAAACTTACTACGGGCTCTGTCGTAAATTCACCAACCATATTTAATGTCATCGGACACATTTAAAATTTATTTTTGACGATCTGGCCGTAGGGATGTTATTGTAACGTATTAATATTGATTAAAATAAATTTTAAGAAAAATAGCATTTTATTTGATATATGGATTTTGTAGTCAAATGGGGTCATATTACTTGGGCTTTAATCGAATACTTACCTGAAACATTAAACTATTTTAAAAAAAATTATTTTCGACGATCCAACCGTACGGATGTTATAGTGTCAATACTGATTAAAATAAATTTTGAAAAAAATTGCCTTTTTATTTGGTGTATGGATTTTGTAGTAAGCTTAAGTTCTCCAGAACTTGCGACGGACGTTCATAATAGACTTCGTCGGTAGTTACTTTACGACTGATATTAGGCTTAATTTCTGTCGCAAATACTCTATTTGTTGTAGTGATATATACTTGCGAAACAATGTTATTGGTTTTCATTTACGCAGGATTGTAATTATAGACAATTATCATCCGTTAGCTCGCTAGCTGTCGGTTATGACCCCTCCCGATTTCACTTATTAATGACCGACTTCTGTTCAGTTCTGCCATATTTTCATATTTTCTTGTACTGTTGACTATTCAATCGTTAACCTGATTAATCACAGACTTGAAAAAAAAAAGACTGATTGACACTTTGCACCCCTTATGTTTAGGCGCTTTTTCGATTTGGTCTCAAACAATTTTTTTTGGCAGTATGCACCCTAAAGTTTGAAAAACGCTTCGTTTTGCACCCCTTTGACCACTCACCGTTAATTGACCGTTAAAGTTAACAGATTTCATATTTTCACTTTGCACCCCACAATTTTAATTTTTTTTCATGAGTATTTTGAAATATATTTTTTCAAAATTAGACACTTTTGAAATATTTTTTTTCAAAATTAGACACTATTGCCAGCTGGTATTAACGACATTGTTGTTCTCAAGCCTCTTGCTTCTGCTGATGAGACACACTTGCTAATGTACACAAGAGAATTGCAAGCAACGCATGTAATCTTTCCTTCTTTTTTTGACAAACTGTGTAATATATAACGCATGTAACTTTTTGAGCACCCTAAAAGTTCCTTGAAATCTCAGCAGAAGAACTGAAACAAAAAAAAAATCTCAGAGTTTTGACTGAGCTTAAAGTCAGATGAAGCTTTCATGTATTCACCTCCGGTGAGCTATCTGCCGGAGTCACAGTTTCCAACAGGATCACCAGGTGCATATGAGCTACTAAATGAACAAGGATGGCCACGTAGAATAAATAACCAAATGATAAGGGCCAATCAGAAAGGTGTAAAAACAGGTGAATACACCTGGGAAGATCTTTTCTCAAGCCAAACTCTACAGAAATGACTTTGGACTTTCAGTGATTGGTATGAAAGCATCATAGAGAAGTTCTTCGGCAAGCAAATCGACCACCAGCAATGTATATGAGATTAGATGTTCAACGGACCAGAAACGGAATCAGTACCAGAACTTGAGTCCTTGTGTTTTAAGGAAAGGCTTGCAAACTGAGAATCAAGATCCCGATATTTGATAGAGCATATATTTATATATGTTTTTTTGTATGATTTTATTCCCATAATTTTAGTATTTTGTAAATAATCGGATGTTACTATGGATTTTTAAGTGTTTAATTTCAGAAAATAAATATTCCAAAGTTGGATTAAATCAAGCTTATTTGAGCTTAATCAGATGGAAATTTGGGTTAGATGCTAGATTACAGGTGTGTTGTTGGGTCTGCGATATCTAACACATACTAGGACCGGACATTTCGTATATGCTGTGTGTGTTGTAGTACGCAGATTTATGGACAAAACCTTCCAGTAAAGCATCAGCAAGCAGTAAGCATATATTGAGGTATGTTGAGAGGTACAATTACCATGGTCTTTGTGTATGTACATGAGAAAGAAAGTGGGAAGGTTCATCTGGCGTTCTCGATAGTGATCTGGCTGGGGATGTTATAGGGATAGGAGAAGTATGGTGGATGTGGTTTTACTTGAATAAGAGTTTAATCTCTTGGGCTCAACGAAACAGAGAGTAGTTGCGCTGTCCTTTGCGAGGCAGTTACCTGGCGGGCTTAACAGAGCGTGCCAAAGCATCGGCTCCGTGGATGCTGGATGAAATCTTAGGGCAATCAAGTGGTTGGACTCCGTTGTACTTCTGTGGATTAACAAGTCTGCTCTTGGAGTTTTAATGAAGAACCCGTTCTACATGGGAAGAAGCAAGGCAATAGATGTACGGCTTCATCTTTATCCGTGAATGCATCGAAGAGGTAAGCTGGTAGTTACACACGTGTTACACAGGAGCAAGCGAGCAGACATTCTTAACTAAGGCACGGGACGAATTAAGTTTTGAGAAAGAAATGAGGAGATGCTTTGTGTTGAAATTGAAAATCTCACTGCTGTTACATCAGTTCGTTAGACCTGGAGAACATGTTTAGATTGGGGGGAATGTGTTGGATATTTGTTAATCTAACCACATTTGAATAAAATAGCTGTTACGTAGAACGCGCAGCATGCAGTTAGCTATTTGGAGTAGCGTAGGATTCGGAGCAAAGTATCGCAGAATTAATAGCAGTAGAGTCATGTAGGAGTTTGCTACGTAGTTAGTTTGTGTTTCGGTAAGTTATCTGTTTGCTTATATATTCCTGTACGTTGGGTTAAGTAAAATTATTCTTTATGCTATTTTCTTCCAGAAATGATTCACATACCAGTGTGTGGCGTGCTTGTGTAGTGTGTTTCCCTTTCTATACAGACAATGCCAACCCTGACTTGCGAATTACGGCCAATGCAATTACTCTTCCAGCCCAAACTGAAGTATTCTAGGTGCAATGGATCCACCCTAGACACTGCAACTTCGGGACCGAGTCATATTTAAACAACTGAATTTATCAGAGGAATAACCAGGAGGAATTCACGGGAGAATATGGGGTGAGTTATAAAACTTTTAAAATACTAATGTTGAAAGCACTCACTATATCAAAACCCCAGGGCAACTATATTTAAAGTCACCCATACGATTCATACTCGCAGAACCATAAAACACAATATAACTTCTATGAATCATATATAGGGCCCAAAGTAGAATGACAGACAGGAAGACCAAGCGATTACCTGAATTTGGAAAAAAAAAACCTTCTACGATCATGTTTTTTGGACAAGTACAAAGCGGGCATTTCGAGGGTCCAATATTGCTTGACAAAAACTAAGCCAAACCACTCCCTCAGAACACCCAGGGCAGGAGCTTCCCTCCTCTTTAAACTGCAATCTTAAACTAGCTCGAAGTGTTTCAGCCTCAGAGTGTGCCAATTGTATTCAAAAGAGTCCTCCAACAATCGTGATCTGTCAAATAAGCATGAACTCTGGATCAGGTGTTATCCTCATCACTAACTCGTGCAAAGTAACATCACTTGCCAAATGCCTTCTGCACTCAACATTTTGTCACCTCTTTATGCCACGAAATCCATTCATACATCATTCCTCCTGCTAGCATATTTAATAATTAAATAGCTTGAAAGAAAGCTTCCTATTCCTCAAAGTTGTCAAACTGTTTTGCTAAGTATGGGAAGTGCTTAGACATCTTATTCAGCTCCCTTATGATTGCAACATATGGTAGCACCCAAGATTTTCACTCTTAGTCGGCAATAACTTCTCAGTTCTTCAAGACAATAATCCATCTTGTTCGCCGCCTAAAGAAGAACGTCTCCAACATGATACTAAATTCTTGATAAGCCATCCTGAGATACCTTCTGTATCGAAAACTTTAAAGAATAGCTCCTTCTGCTAATAAATTTTCTCAGGGCATCAGAAAGTTTTGAGATTAGACAACCTTCAGTCAATCCAATAAAGGATGTGAGGGACTCGTCCTTGTATCCAGTTCTATACAGCATCCATAGAATGAACCTATCTCATCGGCCACCGTCCTGCAACAAAAAGTTTTGCATGTCTTTTATAAAATTAAAAGCTAAGCATAGCCAGGCTCCATTCGGTGCAGTCTCATCTCGGTTACATTTGACCATGTCACTAAGACATCTTCGGCCCGGTTAAAACATCGCATCGTTGCGGTAATATTGCATCCCACGCACCGCCTGAAATCTCTAAAATATATTGTTATACATGTCGGAGAGATGTCCGAGGCAGTAAAGACATTACGTAATCAACTCTTGAATCAACTCATGCCAAATATCATATTTTGAGGATACATATATACCATTGCTAAAGAAGCTCGGTACCTGAGAACAACAAAAATACCCTCAGATAATGCCCGAAATAAATATCATTATCCGGGAAGGAAAATCTCCGAAATAATCAGGATCAGTTCTTCAATCACGCGACGTGCCTTCCCTATCCCAAGCTTTCATTCCCGCATTTCTTTTACACCAATCTCCAAATCAATGAAACAATCTCATCAAACTCACTGTTGAGCTTTGACAAGACGCGTTACTCCGCATGACTCCCAACCAACTGTAAGCACAGCAGCATCATTTTCTTAACAACATTCCCCAGGGTTTGCTCCGGGTAAATCTGCTGCTCTTTAACTTAAACCATCTGCCGTTCGATGGAATTCCAGCTTTCGATTGTTATCAAATCAAGAACGTACCCAATTGATCATAACATTCGCTCGAAAACTAATGTTTTCATTCAGGAGACACAATCTACAAGGAACTGTAGGCTAGAGTGATTTCGATGACTCAGCCGAACCCGCTGCTGATCGAGCACCGGAGACCAGAGTTTGAAACGTCAGATCTATTGTAACGGCGGAAGAGGACAAACTCACACCCTCTCGCACGTGTATACGAGTCCAATTTGTGTTGCAGGAATCTATTAGAGACATTTAGTGGTTCAATATCGGAAGACCATATTTTAGAGATGACCGACAGTATAAATTAAAGAGCCGCCGGGAGAGAAAAACCTTCTTGGCTTTCGCAATTCTGCTCTTATAACTTAATATTTACTCTCGTCGTATTTTAATATTTTTAGACATTCAATTCTAGTTACGTGTTTCATATTAAAATCGCAAAAACGGTATCAGCTGATCCGTAGAATGAGATACCATTTCTAATTAATTTTGAGAAATAATCACGATTATGTGTCGTTTATCTCCAATTTTGGATTTTCATATCTATCCATTTTTGTATTTTTCAAACAATGTTATATCGATAATTTTATTCACACTTCATTTCTTCCTCCTCTATCTCTAATTTGTTATGTGGGTTTCATACTCTATATCGGTTGCCATGCATCGGTTCTGTTTTAAATTGGACTGTCAAAATGTTTGATACTTAACAATACTTCTCGGTTTCATAACCTGAATTCTCCATTTTTTTGTTGTTGAATAAATTCAACCAATTTTCCGAACCTTGTCGAAAATTAATTGCCTCTGTCGTATTTTAAGATAGTGCCGGATATAAATTCCTTATTACGTGTTTCATATTTTTGATAAGCCCAAACAGTTATTAGATAAATCTGTTGGCCAAAATTTTATTTTTTAACATGAGATGTAATTATCAATTCAAGCACTACAAAGTTTAATATCACTGCTAATTTCTGAAATTTTGTCCCACGTTTAATTATCACTCTTGTGTATTTTGAGTACTGGCTAGATATTGAATCTAATTATTACGTGTTTTGTTTCATATTTATGAGGAAAAAAACAGTTACCGGTAGATCTGCAGAATGGCGCTATTATATTTTAATATGAGAAATCATTACGATCGGTTTTGTAGGGGTGGAAAAATCCAACACGCTTCCGAAAACCTTGACACGAATTCGTCTCGATAAATACAAATGAGGGGTCCGATCTTTTATTATATCAGATCGGTGTTCGAGTGGGTCATTTTTTCTCTGAACCCGACCCGGTTTTTTGGGAAAAATTTATCAAACCCGATCCGATATATAAAATTGAGACCCTCTTTGTATTATCGCCCGAATTCGTGTCGGTGCTTCGGGAGCGTGTCGATTTTGCGACCCCTACACAGCATCGTAATTATTTCTCATATTATATTAAAAAAATTAATATCTCATTCTACATTATCTACCGTGATAACTGTTTTGCTATCATAAAATATGAAACATTAACCCATAATTAGCATTTCATATCTAGCAGTCAAGTATCTCAAAAAAATATGACAAAAGTGCTATTAACGTAGTGCTATTAACTTTTAGTGCGTTATTTTTCAAAAAAAAAAAACAAAAAAAACTTTGTAGTGCGTTATGTAATTAATCTCATGTTAAAAAATAGTATTGCACCTACAGATTTACCTAATAAATGTTTTGACTATCATAAATATGGAAACACGTAATTAAGAATTTATATCCTGCACTATCTTAACCTACACAAGGATCATATAAAATATTTTCGAAAGGTTTCGGAAAATGGCTTTGAAATTATTCAACAACAAACAATCCGAAAGAATTCACTAGTTCTGCAAAACCGAGAAGTATTGTTAATTACCAAACTTTGAACATTCAAATTTAAAAATCGATGTAGGCAACTGACATAGATATGAACCCACAGACCAAATTAGAGATAGCGGAGAAGCTGAAGTAGTAGTAAATAAAATTTATCGATATAATATCGTAAAAGAATCCAAAATGGATACATGTAAAAAATCAAAATTTAGAGTAACACACACAGAATCCTGATTAATTTCTCCTATTAACATGGTTATCTCATTGTACGGGATACCGCTGGAAACCGTTTTGCTCTTTTTAATATGAAACACGTCACTAGATTTAATGTTTTAAAAAATATATTAAAATACGACGAGATCATATTACTTATAAGAAGCAGATTTCTGAACGCCGAAGAAGGATTTTTCTCTCGAGGGCTCTTAATTATATTGTCGGTCATCTTCTAATATTTGTCTCGCTATTTGAACACACCAAATGTCTCTAATCGATTTCCTGCAAAAACGCAAATTGGACGCTTATACTCGTTGTCGAGATGGTGTGAGTTCCTCTTCCTCCGTTAGTAGAACGAGAATGACGATATCACCTCTGTCTTCCCGGGCTCGATCAACCGCGTTTGTTCTGCGAGTCATCGCAATCGAACCTCTAGCCTTACAGACTCCTTGTGAGATTTACTTTTCGGGAAATAAAACATTAGTTATTCGTAGCTTGATGTTAACGACACGATGCGTATATTCTTGATTTCTACAATCGAAAGCTGGACTATCGTCGAACGTGCATCATTACTTATAAGAGATAAGGCAGCTTTACCCGACTAACATACCCCGGGGATTTACATAATATTGTTGCGGAATATGGCGTCGCACGCAACGCTTGCCAAATCTCTAAAAATGTAGGGATATTCTTGTTGGGAGATATTTGGTCAGCCAAAACACAACCATTAAATAATCACTCCTCCCAAAATATCATATGATATATGACCTATAAACATTGTTTAACGCATTGGTGCACCTGGAATACGAAAATACCTGCAAAGCCCTGTATTATAGAGCCATCCTTCATCACTCGGCAGCAAATCGGAACTAACAAGTCAGGTTCTTCTAATAGGTCACGTGCTTTCATGTCCAAGATAATTCAATCCCCGCATTCCGTTTAGACAATCCCCCAAATCGATGAAACATCTTCATCAGCTAATGTTCAGCTTTCACATGAGGGCCGGAATTCCCCTAGGGTTGCTCCTTTGCTCTTCAGGGTAAAGCTGCTTTGCTCTTTATAAATTGACGGCTCACGTTCTATGGAATTCCAGCTTTCGATTATCGTATCAAATCGATACTTAATGTTTTCATTTCAGAAAACAATCTTACAAGGGAACTGTATGGTAAGAGTTGATTTCGATGGTCAGAAGAAGTGGAGCCGTGGGCGGCATTCATTTTCCCATTAGGTTGCGGAATCGATGGGCGATATATTGTGGTGTAAGCTAGATATGAACAAATTAGAGCCGGCTGAATTGGATAATTTTGGAAGCTCATAGTTGGGGAGAAAAAACCCTATTTTATCTGTTTACCTTGGTGTCTGCGTATTCTACTCGAATTTACATTTGCATCTAGTATTTTAGCACACTTTTTTGGGCCTTTTAAATTTGAACGGTCCCAAAATTTTCATTGGTTGTGTCTGCTCATTAACATTGCATCTTACTTTTTTGGCTTTGTTTGAACATTTTGAAATGTCCCAAATTTTCATAATTATTCCCAAGTTTTAAAACTTTAGTTTTAGTTTGGCACGCGATTCAAATAACTTTTTTAAAATTTATTATTTATTATAATTTATTTTTTTTTATTTGATTGTAACAATTATATTCTTCTTCATATATATATTTAAGTTCTTGTTACTTAAATCCATATATTCTAAATTTAATTCAAATCCTATCTTCCACAAGCGTACTGCAGTAAAGACGAAGAGCTTGTGATTACTCTCATGACAAACCAACTACTATATTTTGATACAAAGAAGAAACCGGGTTTTTGATATCCGATTTTACTTATTTTCATTTTTATTTATCCACTATATTATATCTGTTTGATATAAAAAGAAATTAATAATATGTAGATAACATTATTATTATTAATTATACTACTATTTAAATTAACTAACCTCACCCAATTTTTCTAAATAAAAAAATATCAATTCAATAATAATTGGAAACACGTGATAATATCTCACTTATATTACCCATAACACAATTTCGAATTTAATAAATTCAAATCTAATACCACTAATCATTACCAAATGAACATTATTAGAAATTTACATAACATCATTTTTTAAGAAGGTAGCATTTCTATTTTCGACCTATTTTGTATTGAAACTTTTTACACATGTCATATTCTTCCCTTATTCAAACCATATAAACTTGGTAGCTGATACAATGAAACCCCTCCCCCAAAAAAACTGCATTTGTTGAAATGTTTATAAAATATAACCTTTCCAAATCTTTTAAAATTTTACAGGTAATGTGTTCAATATTTGCTGATAACTATTCATTAGTGAGTTGTTTAATTATGGATGGATATTATCTGACTTTAAGCGTGGCGGAAGTGAATTGAGAGTACGGACTCTGAAGACGGTGATATGAGTCATCCCTATGTGTTTGTCTCTAGTGGATAGGTCGGTTATTACAGGGTTGATATTAAGTTTTGTGAATGTAATTGATTTGTGGCGATGTTTCTGGAGTTTCGTCTTTGTTTGTGATATGACTATTGTGTTGGCGATTGTTTTGTTAATGAAAAATATGACATTGTGTTGTGACAAAAAACATTTTATGATATTGGGGATTGAATCTTTGCTGGATTGATAATAGTTAAAATGTTTGTTAAGTATATATTGAATAGTGAATTGCATGATGGTGGACAGGTTTTTGACCATTCTTGAATGGTAAAAAATGGCAGAAATATAGAGAAATATAGAAAATTGCAGGGGGCTTTCGACTATCAGTCTAAACTTACTAGTAGATCTATATCTATTTCACAAGTTCCATATTTCTTATAATTACGACAGATGTTCACAATAGGTCGGTCGTGAGGAAAAGGAAAATTACCGACGAAACCTTCCTGTCGCAAGAAACGGACCCAAAATATCCAGAAACCGTGGGTCCACAATAAACATATGCCGAACTTTCCGTCCTAAATGTCCAAAACTACGACGGCCCGTACGTCCGTACGTTAACTATGAATATGCTTGGAATTGTGGGTCCTACCGGTCAACTTACGACGCTTGTTTATAATTGCGACGCTTGATCAAACTTACGACACCTGTGGAAAATTGTACGATTTTTCGAACTTTACTACTGAGCAAAACACGACGTATAATTTCCGTTGTAAATTAGAAACTTCGACATAATTAACGTTTTAATTTCGTTGTACATACTCCAGTTTGTTTGTGTGGCCTTCAAAAAGGACCAACTATAGTGTCGCATTCCTATTGCTATGCTGAAATGCCGACGCTAAAAGCCCTAATTTGACCGATGCTCATAAAAGGCTATGTGGTACGGCGTTATCTCATGGGTATATGTTAAATTTGTTCTAGTCGTTTATCATTTCCGTTCTGTCTAAATTGTATGTGTGTAGTTCTTGTTTTCTTCCTGAGCGGGTCTGTGGTATATTAACTTCTGCTTCTGATTAAACACTACATTTGTCTTTGAATTTCAAGAAAAATAATCAATGTATCGTCTTGCCTCACTCTGGAACGTTAATCTACAACTTTAAAAATTTTTACAGCACAAAACATATAATTAATTTTCTCGCAATTTAGAAAGCTCGTGATCGCAGTTCTATTTGCCTGCTTAGTTGCAAACGATTGTTCCGCATGCTACTTTTGCATCCTCACACTACTCCCTGCTGCTAGGAAATACAAGGTAGCCAACTTCTTGTGACCGCACAACGAGAGTTTCGATCCGACATGTAATGTTCTCAAAAGGTCCCAAGCTGCAGCCCAAACATGATCTGGGTGGGTGATGAGACTTAGACGATCTTGCATGACTTTACCGATTGGTAAGAGGACAGCACCAACCGATAGAAAGCAAGTCTGAGGAAGTTGGAAGGCGATGCAGCTCTCACTCACCTTGTAAATGTATAGCGGCAGGGTTAAGCCACCGAACTTCTACAGGTAGATTCTTCAGTGACGTCAAAGAATCGGAGAGGCTTTTCTCTGCCTCTGACATGCCGCCACAGTCTTGCAATTTAGCATGGATAATTATGTATCTATCTCTCTCTAATTCTCATACAAAAGAAACGGATGTAATTATACTATATCATAAATGAAATTCAAAACTAACAGGAAAAATGTAACTTATGATGAGGAGGATATTCAAAACAAACTGCATTGTGCTCAACAGCTAGTCGAAAGGATCAGCGGCTAAACACATCGAATTTGCATATTAGCTGGATCATGTCAAAAGCATATCTAAACAATCTCATTAATCGTAAAAAAAGCCAAGGATCTTAACCAAACGGCCACCATCTCTTGGCCTTTGATGAATATTCAGCGGCCAGGATTTTAACCTATTTTCAGCACCTTTTAACGCTCGAACAAGTCTATCCAGGTTTTTAACCGCTAGACGGGGACCGTCCAACGGTTTTAAAAAAATTCTTTCTGTATTTAAAACTTTTGTTCTAATCGGTTCCCAACAGCTAGAAAATAGTTTGTTGGTTAAGAGGCCCGGGGGGCCTTCATCTGAAGGATCAATGTCTAGCGTATATAAAACAACTCATACTAGAAAAATAAGCCTAAAACATAAAATCCTTCAGAAAAGAGTATTACGGACTCACATATACTCCCAGAGAAACCCCATATTTGAGGATCAGTCTCCTCCGTAGCCATCGTAGTCAGTGTGCGACTTCCAATCTTCAAACACTTATAGCTTTTTCACTGCCATACAGCAGCCTTGTCAAAAATCTTCCAGCTCTAAGACTGGAAAACAGATTCCTAAGCCTCCCCGAACGTATGATATCATCAAAACCCTGAGCAAACTTGAGCTACCTGATCCTTAACAGAATCAACAAAATGATATTTGACCAAGCCTAGCCAACATCATTTACTTGTCTCTATTTGTACTATTTACGACCAATCTTTTTTCCATCCGGGTAGCGCCTCTCACAGCCTTCCTGCATCCTAGTTGTTGGTTTCTACAGTAAATGTTAAAGATAGAGAATCTTCATTCAACTTTCCTCCGGATCCATCTCCAATATTCTCTTGCAACTTACTGTACAAGATTGGATCTTGCATCCCGTGTATCTTCCAGAGAAACACATTCCTTCGGCCAATTGTAAAAGAAGTACTCTATCAAAGGCATGCCAACCTGAACATTGTACATCCGGCCAATGCAATTACTCGTCCAGCAAACTTTGAAGTTATTCTAGGTGCAATGGATCCACTCGACGCTGCAAAACAGAACCAGTCATTACTTTTCTAAAATTGAACTAATTAATTCTCAGGGACTCGGTAATATCATGGTATATGATCGCACTAGGTGAGTTATTCCAGCTGACCTCATTCAGTTATAGACTTAATTAATATATAATGATGAGGCAATCTATTTAGCAACTTTCACTATATATACAAGACAACTCAACCTCCTCTTCTAAACTCTAAATGACAGTGAAAGGAACCGGGGATTCCTAAAAAAAGCTTAGATTAATAATTAAGTACTACTAACGTCTATGCAAACTATAGACTATTAAGATGCACAAAATTTCAACGGAAATCGTTCCCGAAAGAGAGAAAAAGGAAAAAAGAACTCTCCCTCTCGCGGAAGAAAACACCTAACCTCTTTTTGGATTCAATTTACCTATTATTGAAAAAGAAAGCAAGCTTACCTGGATTGGAAAAAAACCTTCTGCCATCATTTGGACCAAAGCTACAAAGAGGGCAGTTGAGGATTCAAAGATGGCTTCACAAACTAAGACAAACCATTCCCTCCGTACACCTGTGCCAGTGTAGCTTCCTCATCTTTAAACTCCAAAGTTAAACCAGCTTGAAGTGTATCCGCTCAGCGTGTGCGATGTACTCAAATATGAATCCTCCACCAATCGTGATCTCTCCTAAGGATCTCTAGGTAGTCATCATCTTCATCACACACTTGTGGAAGTAACATCATTGCCAGAATGCCTCTGCCACTCATAATTCACTCACATCCTTACTGCTCCAAAATCCACCTATAATCTTCACCCCTCGTAGCAATTTAATAATTAAATCGCAGAACGAACAGAAAGACAGAACGCTTCCTCCTCCCTAAGGTTCCAAACTTGTCTAGCTAGGCCTGGAAGTGGCTTAGACATGTTTTCAGCAGTTCAATTTAAGATCAAAACATACTGGTTGCACCCCAGATTTCACTCTTGAGGGCAACAAACTTCTCCGGTGTTGTTCAAGACAATCATCAATCTTCTTCAACAGCCTTAAGAAAATCTAAGCATGACGTTAAACTCTTCGTGTTGTTAAAATATAAGCGTTCCACCTTGAGCGCCTTCGTTTTTAACAATAACCGCCCTGTTATAAACCGTTTTAGGCCATCAGACAGCTTTTAAAATGGAGAAGCTCTTCGTCATTAAAGAAGCGAAGGACTCATTCTGTATACGGTTGTATACCACCATCCCAATTGTAAAGAATTTATTTATCAACAGCCTCTTGAACACATGTGAGCATATCTTTTAAAAGTACACAAAATTAGTACTGCATCACCTCCATCCAATATTTGCTGCCTCAATTTCGATAAATTCCACCATAGACCTAAGACAAGTTTCGGGCACGTGTCAAAGATTAACATTGTCAGCATTAATTGGGCTCCTACGCAACACAGCTGGGCAAATCTCCATCCAAAATAGGGACACATTGTTGGAAGGAATATGGAGGCATAAACGAAATGACCCAAAACCACCTCTCGTAAAGCTCATCACCAACATATATGATCAGGAGACATATATAACATAACTAACGCGCTTGTACACCAGAATACGAGAATACCTGCCGATGCCCCATCCCCTATAGCCAATATTCTCACTCGCCATCAAATCCGTGACAAATAATCAGTGAGGTTCTTCGAATCAGGGGTAACGTGCTTCGCTTCCACAGATTTATTCCCCGGTTTCCGTTTACACAATCTCAAAAATCCAATGACACAATCTCATCAGCTGTTTTTGAGCTTTCACATGACGAGTACTCGGCATGACTCCAACCAGCTGTTAAAAACAGCCTCATTTTCGACACAACATTGCCCTAGGGTTTGCCCGGGTGTAAAGCTGCTGCTCTTATAGATTAAACGGCTGCCGTCAATGGAATTCCAGATTGCTGGATCAAAATCAAGAACGTGCTCAATTGTATCGTTAACATCAGCTCGGATAACTAATGTTTCATTCAGAAACACAATCTTACAAAGAACGAACGTATCTGGAGAGGGTTCGATTTCGACGGCTGAGAAACATGGGAGCATGAGAAGAGAAGAAATGGAATCGATGAAGCGACATAATTGTGTTGTGTCAGAATGAAAACACTGCTTTCGAGCAGAATAGTTTAGAGACGGCGAGGATGGCGAGAAAAAAAACCCTAATTATCAGTTGTTCCTTGTGTGTATGGCGTAACTCAATTACATTGCATTATATTCCGCCAAACCATTTTGGGCTCGCTGTTTAAATTTGAACTGTGCCCAACTTTCTAGTCATCTCACAAAATTTAGCTTTAGGTACTAGTTAGGGCCGGATTTTAATTTAAATTAAATTTTAATTTACTATTTATTATAATTTATTCTCGTTTATTGATTATAGTATCATTTTTAATATATTTATTTATACATAAAACATTTTAATATATGTATTAAACACTATTATTTTTCAGCTATAAAAGTGTTATATATTTAAACTTGATCATATTTAATTTTTATTCAAATTTAAAAAATGATCAAGTGTTAATATATAAAAATTTTATATCTAGACAACGATTATATTATAATGTTCAATTGTATATTATAAAATGATTTAATGTTAACAATCAAATAAGACGAGACATATACTTCTATAATAATATTTTTTAACATGTGAGTGTGACGCCGGCCATAAGCTTGTTAGCATTAGAAGTCTACCACACTTTTAAGTTAAATAACTCTTTGTGAAGTACCTTCTCTTCGTCTTTCTATGGACATTGTCTTGCATTAATTAAATTTTGTATTAATCGTATTTAGCTACTACGTATTAACATGGTCCTTTATTTATTTGAATTTCTAATAATAAAGATTTCTCTTTTATAGATTCATTTAATTTAGTTTGAATTTTAAAAATTAAATGAATAGTTTTGTAGTGATGTAATTCTGTTTGTGTTCTAGTTGTTACATTAATAGCTCCACCAACACATTTGAGTCCTTTCAATATTAGTAGTTTTAATTATTATTAAATACACAATTTTATATAATAATCAATTTTTGATTATTTGCTAATTTGATACTCTCATATTTCCCAAATGATGGATTTTAGTTACTGATAAAGGATATCGATTGGGTGTTCATATTTCAATCTATATTTGGATGCCGAGAGTATTGGCTAGGAAACCCAAAAGCAAGGCTAAAATTTTCCTAGAACAGACAAACTTACGCCGAAATATTTCTGTCGTATAAATTAGTGTTTCTGCAGCTTCTGACATCTGTTCATAGGAATTCGTCGTAAAGTTCTACTTTACGATGGCATTTTCTAGCCATAAATTCTATATTTATTGTTGAAAATTAATTTTTAATTCTCTTATTTTTACATTATATAAATAAAACTGGGGGCCGTGAATTAAAAGACGAAAAATTCGTCGTCCGTTTGCTTATTATTCTATTGGCACCTGGGGCCCACTTATATGAAACTGTTATGTATTCTGTCAATTCAGTGATCACCTGCCGGGGCTTTAGAATATAAATCTAAACTTACGACAGATATTACATGTTGTAAATTCCAGATTTTTCTATCATTTAGACTTACGGACGGATATTCCTAATAGGCTCAGTCGTAAGATAGATAATAACCCACGGAACTTTCGGCGCAAGAAGGAACCAATATGAACCACTATGAGTTCACAATGAACCTTTACTACGGACTTTCGTCGTAAATGTCCAAATTCCGACGGACTATACGTCGTAAGTTTAACTATGAATATGCTGGAATTGTGAGCCCTACCAGGTCAACTTACTGACGCTTGATCAAACTTACGACACCCATGGAAAATTTGATGGTCTTTCGAACTTACTACCGGAGCAAAAAACGACAGATTACTTTCCGTCATAAATTCGAAACTACGAGGGGAAAGAAGGCCCTAACTTCTGTCGTCAATAAAGCGCGTTTGTGTAGTGGATACACAAAAGGACAATCTAGCCTATATTTGTGTCGCCATTCATTCTATGTTGAACTGTCAACGCTACGCCCTAGATTTGACTAATGCTAACGGCCTTACGTGTTCGGTGTATCTCATTAGGAAGGCGTATAATGGTAAATTTATCCATTCGTTTATAATTTTCCGTTCTCTCTAATTGTATGGTAGCTCTTGTTTTCATTCATGAGAGAGGACCTCTCAACACTAAATTGTATTGAATTTTAAGCAAAATAATCAATGTAGTTTTGCCTCACTTCGCAACGTTTTTACTCACACTTAGAATTTTAAAGCACAAGAAATATATAATTTCTCGCAATTTAGAGCTAGTGATCGCAAACCTATTTCCTTCTGCGAGTTTGCAAAAGATTTGTCAGCCATGCTATTTTGCAACAACCACACTCCCTCCCTGCTAGAAATACACGGTAGCCAAGCTTCATGTGAAGCACAGGCTCAAAAGTTAACTTGAGAAAAATTATTACGTAATTACGGATAATTATCGATTATAAACCACAAAAGGAAACCTATGCAATTGATAGTACAAAAAACTGTTCCGGCTCTGATTTTGGAAATAAGCTTTGTATTGCTATTTGTTCTCATGAGTCCAAAAGCTGCAGCCAACATTATCCTGGGTGATGAAGACTAGACGAATCTTGCATGACTCTTTCAACGATTGGTAAGGGAAGGAAAAAACACAAACTGATAGAAGCAAGTCTGATAGTGGCAGGCGATTTCAGCTCTCGCTCCCTTTAAATGTCTAAAGCTGGAGGTAGCCACCGGAAAAACCTTCTACAGGTTAACTTCTTCAGGAGTCCAAACGAATAGGAGAGCTTTTCTTGCCCTGCTGCCCTTTTACTTGCCACAGGTCTGCAATTTAAGATGGATAATTAGTAGCTATCTTCTGACTCTCCTACGAAGACACAGATATGTCATATCATATATGAAATCAGCTCATAGGCAAAATTAAAACTTATGACCAGCGCTATTCAACACAAATGCATGTGCACACGCTAGTCGAAAGGTATCAGTGTATAACCACATCGGAACTTGCATTACTATGATGGATCATTATAGCATATTATAAACACCTCATAATAGAAAAAAAAGCCTTAAACATAAGGTTAACGGTCACCGGCATACATATGCCAAGACCTCTTAACCAACCCGGTCGTTGGATGAATATCCAGCGGCGAGGATTATAACCCTACGTCCGGAGCTTTTTAACCTCGACGAGGCTCTTGCACCATTTTAACGCTAGACATGGACCCGTCCCGCGGTTAAAAAACACGGGATGCATTAAACTTTGTAAATTTGGTTAATTCTGATAATCCTGGCGTTGGATATTCAACGGCACGAAAATAGGTGTTGGGTAAGAGGCCAAGCTCGGACGAGTTCTTCCAAACATTTTTTAACGCTAGACAGCGAACCCCGCTCTAGCGGTTATAAGAAATAAGAGTATTTAAAATTTTGTTATAATTCTGATATCGTGGCCGCTGGATATTCATCCACACGCGAGAAAATAGTGTGTGGTTTAAGAGGCATATGGACATCAATATAACAGGGGCCTGGCTCCTAAAACATAAAAACCTACTCTGAAAAGCCTTCAGAAAAGAAGTTTACTGACTCACATTTACTCCAGAACCAGGATATCTGAGGAGGATCAGTTCTCCTCGTAGCCATGTAGTTCAGGTGGAGACTTCCAATCTTCACCACTTAGCGCTTTTCACTGCCATACAGCAAGCTTGTCACATCTTCTAGTTCTAAGAATTGGAAAACTGATTTCCTAAGCCTCCCCGAACTTATGATATCATCAATGCCCTGAGCAAACTGAGCCACCTGATTCCTTACACAAGGAATCAACAAAATGATTATTTTAAACACCGCCTAGAAACCATAATTGTCTTCTAATTTGAACTATCACGGCAATATTTTTCATCCGGGGTTAGAGCTTCCACGATATTCCTGCATCCTAGCTTGTCCGGTTTTCAATAAATGTTAAAGCTCGAGTATCTTCATCAACTTCCCTCAGGATCCCATCTCCAGTATTCTCTTGCAACTACTGCTCAAGATTGTATCTGCATTCCGGTATATCTTCCAGAGAAACATTGCCTTCCGGCAATTGTAGAAGAAATACTCTATTTCAAAGGCCACATGCCAACCTGCACATTGACATTTCAGGCCAATGTAATTGTAATACTCGTCCATCAACTTGAAGTATCTCGGTTGCAATGGATCCCCTTCGACGCTGCAACACAGAAAAAGTCATAAATTGAATAATTCTCAGGACTAAACTAGCTTTAGCTAGGGAAGGACTAACAAAAAATTTTTTAAACTTTTACATGACATCCAAATAGCTTCTATTGTCTAAAGTTCAAGAATATCAGGTTATGATAGCACTCGGGAGTTATTCACAACTGGACCTATTCGTTTATAGAACACTTAATATTTACTAATGATGAAAGCAAAACTATTTAGCCAACTATCACTATATATAAAGAAAATTCACTGATATTTAAACTCTTAAATAACCATGACAGGAATTACAATGGGGATCTAACAAACTATTAGATTTAATAATTAAGTACTACATAAACTTTGTATGCCCACCTGTAGGACTATTAATATGCAACAAAAATTCAACTGAAATCTTCCCGAAGACTCTCCCTGTCAGAGACGACATACCAACCTCCTTTTGGATTCTATTTATCTCTATTAAAAAAGCAGCAAGCTTACCTGGATTAGGAAAAAACCTCTGCCATCATTTGGACAAGTTACGAAGAGGGCATTTGAGGATTCAACGCTTGGCTCACAAACTAAGACAACCACCATTCCCTCCGTACACCGGGGCCAGTCAGCTTCCCTCATTTTCAACTCCACCGTTAAAACCGCTCGAAGGTATCAGCCTAGCGTGTGCAATGTACTCCATGAATCCTCACATCGGGATCTATAGATAAGCATCTCTAGGATCAGGTAGTCATCGTTCATCACTAACTTGTGGAAGTAAACATCATGCCAAATGCCTTTTGCACTCAGAATCAGTCACCTCCTTCTGCCTCCAAACTCCAACCTAATCATCATCCCTCGTAGCATATTTAATAATTAAATCGCAGAAAGAAAGCTTCTCTTCTTTAAGGTTTCCAAACTTGTTCCGTATAGGGCTGGAAAGTGGCTTTTTTGACACGTCATTCCGTTAATTATGATCTGACCATACTGGTTGCACCCAAGATTTCACTCTTGTGGGCCAACAACTTCTCCAAATTCTTCAAGACCATCATCCATTCCTTCTTCAACCGTCTAAAGAAACTTTAAGCATGAAATTAAAATCTTCCGTGTATGTTAAAATATAAGGTTCCCTTGGGGAGGCCTTGTGTAACAATAACCGCCATGTAATAGCTCCTCTGGTATAAACCTTTTTTAAAGGGAATCAGAAAGCTTTGAACAGGAGCGCTCTCCGTCATTAAAGCAGCGGGGACTATACTTGTATCTGGTTGTATACCACCATCCATTGTAAGAATTATTCTTAGCACAGCCTCTCTAACAAATGTTAGCATATCTTTTAAAATTTAAAGTCACGGAAACCTCCCCATCCGATTGCTTCCTCAATTTCGATTACAAGCTACCATAGAACTAAGACAAGTTCGGCATGTGTCAAAGATAACATTTTCACCCTAATATGGCATCCCACGCAACGCTTGCACATCTCAAGCAAACTAGGGAACCATTGTGGAAGGAATATGGAGCATAAACGCAATTGACCCAAACCAACTGTCGTATCAATCCTCACCAAATATCATATGATCCGGAGACAATATAACATTGCTAACGCAGCTGGTGCCACAGAATACGGGAATACCTGCCAGATCCCCTATATCCATATCATTATCACTCGACCGCAAAATCCGTGAAATAATCAGTCAGTTTCTTCGCATCAGGTAACGTGCTTCACTGTCCCAAGATTTATTCCCCGGCTTCCGTTTACACCAATCTCCAAATCAAGAAACAATCTCATCAGATGTTTGTGAAGCTTCTCACATGACGAGTTACTCGGCATGACTCCACCCACTGTAAAACAGCATCATTTTTCGACACACATTGCCCTAGGGTTTGCTCCGGGGGGTAAAGCTGTTGCTCTTATAGATTAACGGCGCCCGTTCCATGGGAATTCCAGATTTCGCTTTGGATCAAATCAAGAAACGTGTTCACTCGTTGTTTTAACCTCAGGCTCGGAGGATACCTAATGTTTCCATTCAGAAAACAATTTTACGAAGAACTGTATGGTAGGTTCGATTTCGACCGCTGAGAAGAAATGAGCCGTCAGATGGCATCCTTTAAAATTTGGGTTTGCCGGACAGGAAGGAATTGATGAGCGGAATTAATGGTGTGGAGATATTGAACACTGATATCGAGCAGAAGAATAGTTTATAGGACGGCGGATATGAATAGTTTGGAGCTTGTGCTGAGAGGAAAACCCTTAATTCAGGCTGCTTACTTTGTGTGGTTCGTTGTTTTGGGCTTCGCTGTTTTAATTTGAAATGTGCCAAATTTCATTCACCTATTATCACAATTTTAGCTGTGGTAACGGTTACACCGGATTTAAATAATTTTGATTTATCATTATTATATTTTTTACTCTTTTTAATATTTGATTACAGTCATATCATTTTTTTAATATACGTATTTATCCACATAAAAACAAACAAAACAACAAAAAAAAAAAACCTACTTCTCCATATTTACATATCAGTTTAGCTATAAACTGGTTATATATAACACTTGATCATATTTTAGTTTAATAAAAAAATTTAAAATAGGATCATATGTTAGTATAGTTAAAATTTTATATTCTTTACAACGATAATTGCTAACTTTCTATATTAAAAAAATGATCATGTAATTCAAATAAAACGACATTATTACTTCCATAAATAATTAATTTACCAAAAGTATTTAAACATGTGCCTTTGATACCGGCCATAGCTGAGTATAAACGTCTGACACACCTTTTAAGTTAAATCACTTTAATTTCTAAGTAATTAATATTAAAATTTTTGACAATGTCTTGATTTCTGTGCTTTCCTATATGATGCAACATCGACAATGTTCTTACGTGACATCATTATTGCAATTTTCCCGTGGAAAAAATCATCGTAAATTTAACCGTCATAAGTACGTTTGCGTCATTATTAACATCGTCGTAAGTTAACATATTAGCAAATTAAAACAAAAAACTAATTAAAATAAAAGGGTTCTAATTTTCCGTCGTAAACTGCACCATTGTAAGTTCACATAATTATATAAATTATAGCTATCAAAAACAAAAATAAATGAAATTGATATGTTATTTTCTCATCCTAAGTTAACATATTGGCAACTAAAAATAAATAAATAAATGAAAATAAAATGTTTCCGATTCCGTCGTAAACTATGTCGCATAAGTTTTCATAATTACTAATTATTGTTGTTAAAAATAAAAAATAAATGAAAAATTTATATCATGTTATAATTATGACGGATCATATCTTACGTTAGCATGGGCAAAAATTCAAAACTTTTTCAAAATGTTTTGGGGGTGGTAATTTCCCTTTTCAAAACTTCTTGTTATTATTTAGCATTTTGTAGTTCCAAAACTACGAGCAAATAATGAAGAACAAAGGGAATCACAAGTCTGGTATTTGGATAACGGCGCCAGCAATCATATGACTGGCCAACGCGGCAAGTTCAGGGAATTGGATGAACATGTGACCCGGGAAGGTGAAATTTGGAGATGGATCTACTGTGAGTATCAAGGGCAAGGGGACAGTTTCATTCCAATGCAAAAACGGCGAGGAAAGGACTTTAACGGAGGTATATTACATTCCAAATTTATGTAATAATATTATAAGTTTGGGTCAGTTATCTGAGGCTGGTAATAAAGTGATCCTTGAAGATGATTATTTGTGGGTTTATGAGGGCAGCGGTAAACTACTAATGAAGGTGAAAAGATCTGAGAATCGCTTGTATAAAATCAGCCTTGAGGAAAGTAAGCCTTCATGCTTGTTGACAAAGTTAGAGGAGGATACCTGGCTCTGGCATGCCCGGCTTGGGCATGTAAATTTTCAAGCTTTAGAACTCATGTCGAGGGAGAAGATGGCATATGGACTTCCGAAATTAATTCAACCACTAAAGAAGTGTGAAGGATGCCTAATGTCAAAGCAATCCAGAAAACCCTTTCCCTCCCGAGCCAATTTCGATTCAAGAAAGATATTGGAGATAGTACACGCAGACATTTGCGGACCCATTTCACCAATGACACCTGGAGGTAACCGATATTTTCTGTTATTTGTTGATGACTTCAGTAGAAAGATGTGGGTATACATGTTGAAAGAAAAGAGTTGTGCTTTTGAGATGTTTAAAAAATTTAAGGCATTAGTCGAGAATGGAACAGAAAGAAGTATTAAGATTTTGAGGACAGACCGAGGTGGGGAATTCTGCTCAAAGGAATTTACAATGTTTTGTGAGAAGGCTGGCATTCAGAGACATTACACAGCGCCATACACCCCGCAACAGAATGTGTGTGGTGGAGCGTAGAAATCGAACCGTTGCTGCTATGACAAGAAGCTTTCTAAAAGAAGCAAAATTACCGGCATTTATGTGGGGCGAAGCAGTACGTCACTCAGTTTATGTTCTTAATCGTTTGCCAACTCGCATTTTAAATGGCAGAAACCCGTATGAAGCGTGGAGTGGGAAGAAACCGAGTCTGGAACACATAAGAGTTTTTGGGTGTACAGCGTACATGAAGATTCCAACAGTTCATGTCAAAAAACTGGACGACCGTAGCAAGTTGGTTGTATATCTCGGTAAGGAACCAGGAACAAAGGGCAATCGCTTGTATGATCCAAGAACAGGTGCTGTGCACGTAAGTAGATGTTGTAGTAATACAAGAAAGTAACTTCTGGTCATGGGAGCAGAATAAAGAAGATAAAGTAACCTTTCCTGGGCATTATATCGAGATGGCTAATTCGGAGGATGCAGGAGGTAATGTTGAAGCAGAATATGAGCCTGTAACACCTCTGCAGTCACCACCTCTGCAGACATCGACAACTGCAATGGCTGATTTATCTACAGGAGCTGATTTATCTACAGGAGCTACTGACGTGTCCTCTGTAAATGGTAGTGAGACTAGACACTTCAGGTCTCTGGATGAAATCTACAATGAAACTGAGATTGTTGATATGATTGATGAGCTGATGCTACTAAAGATAGAAGGGCCAACATCTTTTAACGAAGCAACAAAAGAAAAAGAGTGGCAAGATGCAATGAAACTGGAGCTTGAGACAATCGAGAAGAACGATACCTGGACACTTACAGATTTGCCACCTGGGCACAAGCCAATCGGCTTGAAATGGGTTTATAAAATAAAAAAGGATCCAGAAGGGAACGTAGTAAAACACAAGGCACGTCTCGTTGCGAAAGGTTATGTTCAGAAAAAAGGGATCGATTATAATGAAGTGTTTGCTCCGGTAGCTCGTCTCGATACCGTTCGATTATTATTGGCTCTTTCAGCAAAGGAAGGTTGGGAAGTTCATCATCTTGACGTTAAATCAGCATTTTTAAATGGCGAACTTCATGAAGAAGTATATGTCAAACAACCCGAGGGATTTATAAAGAAAGGGCAAGAAAAGAAGGTGTATAAATTGACAAAAGCCTTGTATGGGCTACGTCAAGCTCCCAGGGCCTGGAATGCACGATTGGATAAATGTTTGAAGGAGCTGGGTTTTAAAAGGTGTTTGCACGAGCAGGCTGTGTACACGAAGTCTGTAGGTGGGAATGTGATCATAGTAGGAGTCTATGTTGACGATTTGTTGGTGACTGGTTCTGATAAACGAAAAATTGAGGAGTTCAAGTTGCAGATGAACAAGCAATTTGAGATGAGCAATTTAGGTCTGCTATCGTTTTATCTTGGTATAGAAGTAAATCAAGGAGGAATGTTTACTACATTGAAACAGTCTGCATATGCAAAGAAATTGTTGGACAAGGCTGGGATGTTGAACTGTAATTCATCGAAATATCCTATGGAATACAAACTTCAATTAGACAAGGATGAAGGAGGCAAGTTGGTAGATGATACTGAGTACAGGTGTGTTGTTGGGAGTCTGCGATATCTAACACATACTAGACCGGACATTTCGTATGCTGTGGGTGTAGTAAGCAGATTTATGGACAAACCTACAGTAAAGCATCAGCAAGCAGTAAAGCATATATTGAGGTATGTGAGAGGTACAATTGACCATGGTCTTGTGTATGTAAATGAGAAAAGTGGGAAGGTTCTATCTGGGTTCTCAGATAGTGATCTGGCTGGGGATGTTATAGATAGGAGAAGTACTGGTGGGATGTGTTTTTACTTGAATAAGAGTTTAATCTCTTGGGCTTCAAAGAAACAGAGAGTAGTTGCGCTGTCATCTTGCGAGGCAGAGTACATGGCGGCTACAACAGCAGCGTGCCAAAGCATATGGCTCCGTGGACTGCTGGAGGAAATCTTAGGGCATCAAGTTGGACCAGTTGTACTTCATGTGGATAACAAGTCTGCTATTGAGTTAATGAAGAACCCTGTTCTACATGGAAGAAGCAAGCATATAGATGTACGGTTTCATTTTATCCGTGAATGCATCGAACGAGGTAAGCTGGTAGTTAAACACGTTGTTACACAGGAGCAGCGAGCAGACATCTTAACTAAGGCACTGGGAAGAATTAAGTTTGAAGAAATGAGGAAGATGATTGGTTGTTGAAAATCTCACTGCTGTTACATCAAGTTCGTAGCCTGGAAACATGTTTAGATTAGGGGGGAATGTGTTGGATATTTGTTTAATCTAAACACATTTGAATAAAATAGCTGTTACGTAGAACGCGCAGCATGCAGTTAGCTATTTGGAGTAGCGTAGGATTAGGAGCAAAGTAATAGCAGAATAATAGCAGTAGAGTCATGGTAGGAGTTTGATACGTAGTTTTTGTGTTTTGGTAGTTATCTGTTTGCTTTATATATTCCTGTACGTTGGTTAAGTAAAATTATCTTCTGCTATTTTCTTCCAGAATTGATTAACATACCAGTGTGTGCGTGTGTGTAGTGTGTTTACATTTCTATAAAGACAATGCCAACCTGAACTTTGCGAATTAAGGCCAATGCAATTACTCTTCCAGCAAACTTGAAGTATTCTAGGTGCAATGGATCCACCCTAGACACTGCAAATTCGGACGAGTCATTAATTTAAAAAACTGAATTTATCAGAGAATAACCAGGGAGGAATTCAAGGGGAGAATATGGGGTGAGGTATAAAATTTTTAAAATACTAATGTTGAAAGCAATCACTATATCAAACACCAGGGCAAAATATATTAAAGTCACCCATACGATTCATACTCGCAGAAACATAAACAAAATATAACTTCTATGAATCATATATAGGGCAAAGTAGAATGACAGAAGAAGCACCAAGCTGATTACCTGAATTTGGAAAAAACCTTCTACGATCATTTGGACAAGCTACAAAGAGGGCATTTCGAGGGTCAAATATGGCTTGACAAACTAAGACAAACCACTCCCTCAGAACACCAGGGCCAGTAGCTTCCTCATCTTTAAACTGCAAATCTAAACTAGCTCGAAGTGTTTCAGCCTCAGAGTGTGCAATGTATTCAAAAGAGTCCTCCAACAATCGTGATCTGTCAATAAGCATGATCTCTTGGATCAGGTTGTTATCCTCATCACTAACTCGTGCAAGTAACATCATTGCCAAATGCCTTCTGCACTCAAAATTTGTCACCTCTTTATGCACCGAAATCCATTCATAATCATCCTCCTTGCTAGCATATTTAATAATTAAATAGCTGAAAGAAAGCTTCCTATTCCTCAAAGTTGTCCAAAACTGTTTTGCTAAGTCTGGGAAGTGCTTAGACATATTATTCAGCTCCATTATGATTGCAACATACTGGTAGCACCCAAGATTTTCACTCTTAGTCGGCAATAACTTCTCCAGTTCTTCAAGACAATAATCCATCTTGTTCAGCAGCCTAAAGAAAGTCTCAAACATGATACTAAATTCTTGATAAGGACCATCCTGAGATACCTTTCTGTATCGAAACTTAAAGAATAGCTCCTCTGTAATAAATGTTTCTACAGGCATCAGAAAGTTTTTGAGATAGACAACCTCAGTCAATAAAGGATGTGAGGGACTCGTCCTTGTATCCAGTTCTATACCAGCATCCATAGAATGAACTATCTCATCGGCAGCGTCTGCAACAAAAGTTTGCATGTCTTTTATAAAATTAACAAGATAAGCATAGCCAGCTCCATTCGGTGCAGTCTTCATCTCGGTACATTTGACCATGTCACTAAGACATCTTCGGCACGTGTTAAACATAGCATCGTTGCGGTAATATGGCATCCCACGCAACGCCTTGCAAATCTCTAAATATATTGGTATACATTGTAGGGAGAGATGTCGAGGCAGTAAAGAAATTAACGTAATCAACTCTTGAATCAACTCATTGCCAAATATCATATTTTGAGGAGACATATATAACATTGCTAAAGAAGCTGGTACATGAGAACAACAAAATACCTGCAGATAATGCCCGAAATAAATATCATTATCCTTGGGAAGAAAATCTCCGAAATAATCAGATAAGTTTCTTCTAATCACGCGACGTGCTTCCCTATCCCAAGCTTCATTCCCCGAATTTCTTTTACACAATCTCCAAATCAATGAAACAATCTCATCAACTAACTGTTGAGCTTTGACAAGACGAGTACTCCGCATGACTCCAACCAACTGTAGCACACAGCATCATTTTCTACACAACATTCCCCCAGGGTTTGCTCCGGGTAAATCTGCTTGCTCTTATAAATTAACATCTGCACGTTCGATGGAATTCCAGCTTTCGATTGTATCAAATCAAGAACGTACCCAATTGTATCATTAACATTCGCTCGAATAACTAATGTTTTCATTCCAGAAAACAATCTTACAAGGAACTGTAGGCTAGAGTGCGATTTCGATGACTCAGCCGAACCCGCTGCTGATCGAGCACCGGAGACAGAGTTGATAACGTCAGATCTCATTGTAACGGCGGAAGAGGAACTCACACCATCATCGACACGGGTATAAGAGTCCAATTTGTGTTTGCAGGAATCGATTAGAGACATTTAGTGTGTTCAATATCGAAGACAATATTTTAGAGATGACCGACAGTATAAATTAAGAGCCGCCGGAGAGAAAAATCCTTCTTGGCTTTCAGAAATCCTGCTCTTATAACTTAATATTACTCTCGTCGTATTTTAATATTTTTAGACATTAAATTCTAGTTACGTGTTTCATATTAAAAATAGCAAAACGGTTATCAGCTGTATCCGTAGAATGAAGATACCATTTTCTTAATATGAGAAATAATCACGATTCTGTGTGCGTTATCTCCAAATTTTGATTTTTCATATCTATCCAATTTTGTATTTTTTCACAATGTTATATCGATAATTTTATTCACTACTTCATCTTCCTCCGCTATCTCTAATTTGTATGTGGGTTCATAATCTATATCGGTTGCATGCATCGGTTGTTTTAAATTTGGAATGTTCAAAAGTTTGATAATTAACAATACTTCTCGGTTTTCATAACTATTGAATTCTTCGCATTTTTTGTTGTTGAATAAATTTCAACCAATTTCCGAAACCTTGTCGAAAATTTAATATGACTCTTGTCGTATTTTAAGATAGTGCCGGATATAAATTCTTATTACGTGTTTCATATTTATGATAGCCAAACAGTTATTAGATAAATCTGTAGGTGCAAATATTATTTTTTAACATGAGATGTAATTACAATAACGCACTACAAAGTTTAATATCACTGCTAATTTCTGAAATTTTGTCCAAAGTTTAATATCACTCTTGTCGTATTTTGAGATACTGCTAGATATTGAAATCTAATTATTACGTGTTTATGTTTCATATTTATGACGGAAAAACAGTTATCCGGTAGATCTGCAGAATGGAGATATTATATTTTAATATGAGAAATAATTACGATCGGTGTAGGGGTGGAAAAATCCAACACGCTTCCGAAACCTGACACGAATTCGTCTCGATAAATACAAATGAGGGTCCGAGATTTTATATATCAGATCGGGTTCGAGTGGGGTAATTTTTTCTCTGAACCCGACCCGGTTTTTTGGGAAAAATTTATCAAACCCGATCCGATATATAAAATCTGAGACCCTCATTTGTATTTATCGAGACGAATTCGTGTCGGGCTTCGGGAGCGTGTCGGATTTTGCCACCCCTACACAGAATCGTAATTATTTCTCATATTAAAAAATAATATCTGCATTCTACATATCTACCGGATAACTGTTTTGCTATCATAAATATGAAACATAAAACCCATAATTAGAATTTAATATCTAGCAGTATCTCAAAATATGACAAAAGTGATATTAAAGTAGTGATATTAAACTTTGTAGTGCGTTATTTTCAAAAAAAAAAACAAAAAACTTTGTAGTGCGTTATTGTAATTATATCTCATGTTAAAAAATAGTATTTGCACCTACAGATTTACCTAATAAATGTTTGACTATCATAAATATGAAACACGTAATAAGAATTTATATCCTGCACTATCTTAAAATACGACAAGAGTCATATAAAATTTTCGACAAGGTTTCGGAAATTGGTTGAAATTTATTCAACAACAAACAATCCGAAGAATTCAATAGTTCTGAAAACCGAGAAGTATTGTTAATTACCAAACTTTTGAACATTCCAAATTTAAAAATCGATGTAGGCAACTGACATAGATATGAACCCACAGACAAATTAGAGATAGCGGAGGAAGATGAAAGTAGTAAATAAAATTATCGATATAATATCGTAAAAGAATACAAAATTGGATAAATGTAAAAAATCAAAATTTAGAGATAACACACACAGAATCATGATTATTTCTCATATTTAACATGGTATCTTCATTGTACGGATACAGCTGATAACCGTTTTGCTATTTTTAATATGAAACACGTAACTAGAATTTAATGTTTAAAAATATATTAAAATACGACGAGAGTAATATTAACTTATAAGAGCAGGATTTCTGAAAGCCGAGAAGGATTTTTCTCTCCGGCGGCTCTTAATTTATATTGTCGGTCATCTCTATAATATTGTCTTCGATATTGAACACACCAAATGTCTCTAATCGATTCCTGCAAACGCAAATTGGACGCTTATACTCGTGTCGATGATGGTGTGAGTTCCTCTTCCTCCGTTAGAACGAGAATTGACGATATCAACTCTGTCTCCCGTGCTCGATCAACAGCGTGTTCTGCTGAGTCATCGAAATCGAACTCTAGCCTACAGACGTTCCTTGTGAGATTATTTTCGGGAAATAAAACATTAGTTATTCGAGCTGATGTTAACGACACGATTGAGTATATTCTTGATTTCATACAATCGAAAGCTGGAATATCGTCGAACGTGCATCTATTAATTTATAAGAGTAAGCAGCTTTACCCCGAGCTAACATACCACGGGGATACATAATATTGTTGCGGTAATATGGCGTCGCACGCAACGCCTTGCCAAATCTCTAAAAATGTAGGGATATATTGTTGGGAGATATTTCAGGTCAGCAAAAAAATCAACATAAATAATCAACTCCTCCCAAAATATCATATGATATATAGACATATATAACATTGTTAAAGCAGCTGGTGCACCGGAATACGAAAATACCTGCAAATGCCCTGTATAGAGCCATGCCATCATCACTCGGCAGCAAATCAGTGAAATAACAAGTCAGGTTTCTTCTAATCAGGTAACGTGCTTCACTGTCCCAAGATAATTCAATCCCCGAATTCCGTTTAGACAATCCCCAAATCGATGAAAAAATCTCATCAGCTAACTGTTCAGCTTTCACATGAGGCCGAATTCCCCTAGGGTTTGCTCCTTTGCTCTTCAGGGTAAAGCTGCTTGCTCTTATAAATTGACGGCTGCACGTTCGATGGAATTCCAGCTTTCGATTATCGTATCAAATCGAATAATTAATGTTTTCATTTCAGAAAACAATCTTACAAGGAACTGTATGGTAGAGTTTGATTTCGATGGCTCAGAAGAAGTGGAGCCGTGGGCGGCATAATTTTCCAATTAGGGTTTGCAGGAATCGATGGGCGATATATTGTGTGTGTAAGAAGAATGAACAATTTAGAGACGGCTGAAATGAATAATTTTGGAGCTCATAGTTGGGGAGAAAAACCCTATTTAGCTGTTTACTTGTGTGTATGCGTATCTACTCGATTTACATTTGCATCTAGTATTTCAGCACACTTTTTTGGGCCTTTTAAATTTGAAAGGTCCCAAATTTTCATTTGGTGTGTCTGCTCAATTAACATTTGCATCTATACTTTTTTGGCTTGTTTGAAAATTTTGAAATGTCCCAAATTTTCATAATTATCACAAGTTTTAAAACTTTAGTTTTAGTTTGGCAGCGATTCAAATAACTTTTTAAATTTATTATTTATTATAATCTTATTTTTTTTATTTGAGTACATTATATTCTTCTTAATATATATATTTACAGTATTGTTACTTAAATCCATATTATTCTAAAATTTAATTCAAATCCTATCTTCCACAAGAGTACTGCAGTAAAGACGAAGAAGCTTGTGATACTATCATGACAAACTCAAATACTATATTTTGATACAAAGAAAACGGGTTTGATATCGATTTTACTTATTTTCATTTTTATTTATCCACTTATATATATCTGTTTGATATAAAAAGAAATTAATAATATGGAGATACATTATATTATTAATTATACTAATATTTAAATTAACTAACTCACCCAATTTTTCTAAATAAAAAATATCAATTCAATAATAATTGGAACACGTGATAATATCTCAATTATATTTAACCATAACACAATTTCGAATTAAATTCAATCTAATACCACTACGATCATACCAAAGAACATTAATTAGAAATTTTTAATAACATCATTTTTTAAGAAGGTAGCATTTCTATTTTCAGACATATTTTTGTATTGAAAATTTTACACATGTCATATTATTCCCTTATTCAAACCATATATAAGTGGTAGATGATAAATGAAACTGCTGCTATTTGTTGAAAATGTTATAAAATATAACCTTTCCAAAATCTTTAAAATTTTAAAGTGTAATGTGTTCAATATTTTGATGATAAATATTCATTAGCGTGAGTTGTTTAATTATGTGATGGATATATCTGACTTTAAGCGTGGCGGAAGTGAATGAGAGTACGGACTCTGAAGACGGTGATATGAGTCATCCCTATGTTGTTGTCTCTAGTGGAGGTCCGGTTATTAAGGGTTGATATTAAGTTGTGTGAATGTAATTGAATTTGTGGAGATGTTTATGGATGTTTTAGTCTTTTGTTTGTGTATGACTATGTGTTTGGGATGTTTTGTTAATGAAAATTATGAAATTGTGTGTGACAAAAAAAATTATGATATTGGGGATTGAATATTTGCTTGGATTGTATAATAGTTAAAATGTTTGTTAAGTATATATTGAATAGTGAATGCATGGATGGACAGGTTTTTGACCATTCTTGAATGGTAAAAAATGGCAGAAATATAGAGAAATATAGAAAATTGCAGGGGCTTTAGAATATAAGTCTAAACTTACGATAGATATATATATATTTCAAAAGTTCCATATTTCTCTATAATTTACGACAGATGTTCACAATAGGCTCGGTCGTGAGGAAAATACCGACGAAACTTACTGTCGCAAGAACGGAACCAAATATACGAAACCGTGGGTCCACAATAAACATATGACGAACTTTCCGTCCTAAAATGTCCAACTTACGACGGACCGTACGTCGTAAGTTTAACTATGAATATGCTGGAATTGTGGGTCCTACCAGGTCAACTTACGACGCTTGTTTATAATTGCGACGCTTGATCAAACTTACGACACCTGTGGAAAATTGTGACGATTTTTCGAACTTACTACTTGAGCAAAAACGACGGATAATTTCCGTTGTAAATTAGAAACTTCGACATAATTAACGCTTAATTTCCGTCGTAAATACTCCAGTTTGTTGTAGTGGCTTCAAAAAGGACCAACCTAACCTATAGTGTCGCATTCATATGCTATACTGAAATGCCGACGCTAAAAGCCTAATTTGACCGATGCTAAAAGCCTATTGTGTGTACGGCGTATATCATGGGTATATTGGTAAATTTGTCTAGTCGTTTATCATTTTCCGTTCTGTCTAAATTGTATGTAGTAGTTCTTGTTTTCATTCATGAGAGGGTCTGTGGTATATTAACTTATGCTTCTGATTAAACACTAAATTTGTATTTGAATTTCAAGAAAAATAATCAATGTATAGTCTTGCTCACTCTGGAACGTTTTAATCTACAACTTTAAAATTTTAAAGCACAAAAAATATAAATTAATTCTCGCAATTTAGAAGCTAGTGATCGCAGTTCTATTTGCCCTGCTAGTTTTGCAAAGATTTGTTCAGCCATGCTACTTTTGCATCATCAACTCCTCCCTGCTGCTGCTAGAAATACAAGGTAGCCAAGCTTCATGTGACGCACAAAGAGAGTTTCGATCCGACATGTAATGTTCTCAAAAGGTCCCAAGCTGCAGCCAACATGATCCTGGGTGATGAGACTTAGACGATCTTGCATGACTTTCACCGATTGGCTAAGGAGGAAAGCACAACCGATAGAAGCAAGTCTGAGGAAGTTGGAAGGCGATTGCAGCTCTCACTCACCTTGTAAATGTATAGCGGCAGGTTAAGCCACCGAACCTTCTACAGGTAGATTCTTCAGTGACGTCCAAAGAATAGGAGAGCTTTTCTCTGCCCTGCTGACACTGCTCGCCACAGTCTGCAATTTAGCATGGATAATTATGTAGCTATCTCTCTCTAATCTCATACGAAAAGAAAAGGATGTAATATATAATATATCATAAATGAAATTCAACTAACAGGAAAAATGTAACTTATGATGAGGAGGATATTAAAACAAACTGCATTGTGTCACAGCTAGTCGAAAGGATCAGCGGATAACACATCAGAATTTGCATATTATGATGGATCATGTCAAAGCATATATAAACAACTCATAATAGTAAAAAAGCCAAGGACCTCTTAACCAACGGCCACCATCTCTTGGCCTTTGATGAATATTCAGCGGCCAGGATTTTAACCTATTTTCAGCACCTTTTAACGCTCGAACAAGGTCTATCCACGGTTTTTAACCGCTAGACGGGGACCCCGTCCACGGTTAAAAAAATCTGGATGTATTTAAAACTTTTGTTCTAATCGGTTCCAACAGCTAGAAAAATAGTTTGTTGGTTAAGAGGCCCGGGGCATAATATGAAGGATCATGTCATAGCGTATATAAACACCTCATACTAGAAAAATAAGCCTAAAACATAAAAATCTTACAGAAAAGAAGTATTACTGACTCACATATACCTCCCAGAACCACCATATTTGAGGATCAGTCTCCTCGTAGCCATCGTAGTCAGTGTGAGACTTCCAATCTTCAACACTTATAGCTTTTTCACTGCCATACAGCAGCCTGTCAAAATCTTCTAGCTCTAAGAATTGGAAAAATGATTTCCTAAGCCTCCCCGAACTTATGATATCATCAAAACCCTGAGCAAACTGAGCTACCTGATCCTTAACAGAATCAACAAAATGATATTGAACAAGCCTAGCACATACTTGTCTCTATTTGTACTATTCACGACAATATTTTTTCCATCAGGGTAGAGCTCCACAGCATTCCTGCATCCTAGCTTGTTGGTTTTCTACAGTAAATGTTAAAGATAGAGAATCTTCATCAACTTCCTCAGGATCCATCTCCAATATTCTCTTGCAACTACTGTACAAGATTGGATCTGCATCCCGTGTATCTCCAGAGAAACATTCCTTCCGGCCAATTGTAAAAGAAGTACTCTATCAAAGGCAATGCCAACCTGAACATTGTACATCAAGGCCAATGCAATTACTCGTCCAGCAAACTTGAAGTATTCTAGGTGCAATGGATCCACCTTCGACGCTGCAAAACAGAAAAAGTCATTAATTTTCTAAATTGAACTAATTAATTATCAGGACTCGGTAATATCAGGTATATGATAGCACTAGGTGAGTTATTCCCAGCTGACCTCATTCAGTTTATAGAATAATTAATATACTAATGATGAGAGCAATCTATTTAGCAACTTCACTATATATAAAAGGACAACTCAACTAATATTCTAAACTCTAAATGACCATGAAAGGAAAACGGGGATCTAAAAAAAGATTAGATTTAATAATTAAGTACTACCTAACTGTCTATGCAACCTATAGACTATTAAGATGCACAAAATTCAACGGAAATCGTTCCCGAAGAGAGAAAAAGGAAAAAAAGAACTCTCCCTCTCGGAGAAAAATACCTAACCTCTTTTTGGATTCAATTTACCTATATTGAAAAAGAAGCAAGCTTACCTGGATTTGGAAAAAACCTTCTGCCATCATTTGGACAAGCTACAAAGAGGGCAGTTTGAGGATCAAAGATGGCTTCACAAACTAAGACAAACCATTCCCTCAGTACACCGGGGCCAGTAGCTTCCTCATCTTTAAACTCCAAAGTTAAACCAGCTTGAAGTGTATCAGCCTCAGCGTGTGCGATGTACTCAAATGAATCCTCCAACAATCGTGATCTCTCTATAAGGATCTCTAGGTAGTCATCATCTTCATCACTAACTTGTGGAAGTAACATCATTGCCAAATGCCTTCTGCACTCAGAATCAATCACATCCTTATGCTCCAAAATCCACCTATAATCTTCACCCCTCGTAGCATATTTAATAATTAAATAGCAGAAAGAAAGCTTCCTCCTCCCTAAGGTTTTCCAAAATTGTCTAGCTAGGACTGGAAAGTGCTTAGACATGTTATTCAGTTCAATTAAGATCAAAACATACTGGTTGCACCCAAGATTTTCACTCTCTGAGGGCAACAACTTCTCCAGTTGTTCAAGACAATCATCAATCTTCTTCAACAGCCTTAAGAAAATCTTAAGCATGAAGTTAAAATCTTCCGTGTATGTTAAAATATAAGGTTCACCTTGAGAGGCTTCGTGTAACAATAACCGCCATGTATAAACCTTTTTAAAGGCATCAGAAAGCTTTTAAAATGGAGAAGCTCTTCCGTCATTAAAGAAAGCGAAGGACTCATACTGTATACGGTTGTATACCACCATCCATTGTAAGAATTATTTTATCAACAGCCTCTTGAACAAATGTGAGCATATCTTTTAAAGTAACAAAATTAGTACTGCATCCACCTCCATCCAATATTGCTGCCTCAATTTCGATAAATTCCACCATAGAACTAAGACAAGTTCGGCACGTGTCAAAGATAACATTGTCAGCATAATATGGCATCCTACGCAACAGCTTGCAAATCTCCATCAAAATAGGGACACATTGTTGGAAGGAATATGGAGGCATAAACGAAATGACCCAAACCAACTCTCGTAAAAGCTCATCACCAAACATCATATGATCAGGAGACATATATAACATAACTAACGCGGCTGGTACACCAGAATACGAGAATACCTGCAGATGCCCTATAGCCATATCATTATCACTCGGCAGCAAATCCGTGAAATAATCAGTGAGGTTCTTCGAATCAGGTAACGTGCTTCGCTGTCCAAAGATTTATTCCCCGGTTTCCGTTTACACAATCTCCAAATCAATGAAACAATCTCATCAGCTGTTTGTTGAGCTTTCACATGACGAGTACTCGGCATGACTCCAACCAGCTGTAAAACAGCATCATTTTCGACACAACATTGCCCTAGGGTTTGCTCCGGGTAAAGCTGCTTGCTCTTATAGATTAACGGCTGCCCGTTCAATGGAATTCCAGATTTCGCTTGGATCAAATCAAGAACGTGCTCAATTGTATCGTTAACATCAGCTCGGATAACTAATGTTTCCATTTCAGAAAACAATCTTACAAAGAACTGTATGGTAGGGTTCGATTTCGACGGCTGAGAAGAAATGGAGCCATGAGAAGAAATGGAATCGATGAGCGACATAATTGTGTGTGTAAGAATGAACACTGATTTCGAGCAGAATAGTTTAGAGACGGCGAGGCTGGAGAGAAAAAACCCTAATTATCAGCTGTTTACTTGTGTGTATGCGTAACTCAATTTACATTTGCATCTATATATCCGCAAACCATTTTGGGCTCGCTGTTTAAATTTTGAAATGTGCCCAAATTTCATAGTCATCACAAATTTTAGCTTTGGTAATAGTTATGGGCCGATTTAAATAAATTTTTAATTTACTATTTATTATAATTTTATTATCAGTTTATTTGATTATAGTATCATTTTTAATATATGTATTTATACATAAAATTTTAATATATGTATTAACACTATTATTGTTCAGCTATAAAAGTGTTATATATTAACACTTGATCATATTTAATTTTTAATAAAATTTAAAATATGATCAAGTGTTAATATATAAAAATTTTATATCTAGACAACGATATAATGTAAATTTGTATATTATAAAATGATAATGTAATCAAATAAGAAGAGACATTATACTTCTATAAATAATAATTTTTTTTAAACATGTGAGTGACGCCGGCCATAAGCTTGTTAGCATAGAAGTCTAACACACCTTTTAAGTTAAATAACTCTTTTGTGAAGTACACATTCTTCTTCGTCTTTATATGGACATGTCTTGAATTAAATTTTGTATTAATGCGTATTTAGCTACTAATATTAACATGGTCCTTATTTATTTGAATTCTAATAATAAGAATTTTATAGATTCATTTAATAGTTTGAATTTTAAAAATTGAAATGAATAGTTTTGTTAGTGATGTAATTCTGTTTGTGTGATAGTTGTTACATTAATAGCTCCCACCAAACATTTGAGTCCTTTCATATATAGTAGTTTAATTATTATTAAATAAAATTTATATAATAATAATCAAATTTTGATTATTTGATATTTGATACTTCTCATATTTCCCTAAATGAGGGATTAGTTTACTGATAAAGGATATAGATTGGGTTGTTCATATTTCAATATATATTTTGGATGCCGAGTATTGGCTAGGAAACCAAAAAGCAAGCTAAAATTTTCCTATGAACAGACAAACTTACGACGAAATATTTCTGTCGTATAAATTAGTGTTTCTGCAGCTTCTGACATCTGTTCATAGTGAATTTCGTCGTAAGTTCTACTTTACGATGGAATTTTCTAGCCATAAATTCTATATTTATTGTTGAAAATTAATTTTTAATTTCTCTTATTTTTAAATTTATATAAATAGAAACTGGGGGCCGTGAATTTAAAATGACGAAAATTCTGTCGTAAGTTGCTTATTATTCTATTGGCACATGGGGCCCACTTATATGAAACTGTTATGTATTCTGTCATAAATTAGTGATCACCTGCCGGGGCTTTAGAATATAAATCTAAACTTACGACAGATATACATGTTGTAAATTCCAGATTTTTCTATAATTTACGACTTACGACGGATATTCATAATAGGCTCAGTCGTAAGATAACTACCCACGGAACTTTTCGGCGCAAGAATGGAACCAAATATGAAACTATGAGTTCACAATGAAAATACTACGGAACTTTCCGTCGTAAAATGTCCAACTTACGACGGACTATACGTCGTAAGTTTAACTATGAATATGCTGGAATTGTGAGCCCTACCAGGTCAACTTACGACGCTTGATCAAACTTACGACACCCATGGAAAATTGTGATGGTTTTTCGAACTTACTACCGGAGCAAAAACGACAGATAATTTCCGTCATAAATTCGAAACTTACGAGGGAAAGAAGGCCTAACTTCTGTCGTAAATAAGCGAGTTTGTTGTAGTGGATACAAAAAGGACCAATCTAGCTATAGTGTCGCATTCATATACTATGTTGAAATGTCAACGCTAAAGCCCTAGTTTGACTAATGCTAAAGGCCTACCGTGTACGGTGTATATCATTAGGAAGGGTATAATGGTAAATTTATCCATTCGGTTATCATTTTCCGTTCTCTCTAAATTGTATGGTAGCTCTTGTTTTCATTCATGAGAGAGGACTAAACACTAAATTTGTATTTGAATTTTAAGAAAAATAATCAATGTAGTTTTGCTCACTTCGAAACGTTTTTATCTACAACTTTAGAATTTTAAAGCACAAGAAATATATAATTTCTCGCAATTTAGAAGCTAGTGATCGCAAACCTATTTCTTCTGCGAGTTCTGCAAAAAGATTTGTTCAGCCATGCTACTTTTGCAACACCAACTCCCTCCCTGCTAGAAATACAAGGTAGCCAAGCGTCATGTGAAGCACAGGCTAAAAGTAACTTGAGAAAATTATTACGTAATTACGGATAATTATCGATTATAAACCACAAAAGGAAACTATGCAATCTGATAGTACAAAAAACTGTTCCGGCTCTGATTTTGAAATAAGCTTTGTATTGATATTTGTTCTCATGAGGTCCCAAAGCTGCAGCCAACATGATCCTGGGTGATGAGACTTAGACGATCTTGCATGACTTTCAACGATTGGTAAGGAGGAAAACACAACTGATAGAAGCAAGTCTGAGAAGTTGGAAGGCGATTGCAGCTCTCGCTCACCTTGTAAATGTATAGCCGGGAGGTTAAGCCACCGAAACCTTCTACAGGTAAATTCTTCAGTGACGTCCAAAAGAATAGGAGAGCTTTTCTCTGCCCTGCTGACATACTTGCCACAGTCTGCAATTTAAGATGGATAATTATGTAGCTATCTTTCTGTAATCTCATACGAAAGAAAAAGATATAATGTAATATCATATATGAAATTCAGCTCATAGGAAAAATAAAACTTATGACCAGGATATTCAAAACAAATTGCATTGTGCACAGCTAGTCGAAAGGATCAGTGGATAACACATCAGAACTTGCATACTATGATGGATCATTTCATAGCATATATAAACACCTCATAATAGAAAAAAAGCCTTAAACATAAGGGTACCGGTCCCCGGCATACATATGCCAATGACCTCTTAACCAACCCGGTCGTTGGATGAATATCCAGCGGCGAGGATTATAACCTACGTCCGGAGCTTTTTAACCTCGGGACGAGGTCTTTGCACCATTTTTTAACCGCTAGACAGGGACCCGTCCCGCGGTTAAAAAACACGGGATGCATTAAACTTTTGTTATAATTTTGGTAATTCTGATAATCCTGGCCGTTGGATATTCAACGGCAAGAAAATAGTGTGTTGGTTAAGAGGCCCCAGCTCGGACGAGGTCTTTCCAACATTTTTTAACCGCTAGACAGAGACCCCGTCTAGCGGTTATAAGAAAATAAGATGTATTAAAATTTTGTTATAATTCTGATAATCGTGGCCGCTGGATATTAATCCAACGGCGAGAAAATAGTGTGTTGGTTAAGAGGCATATGACATACATATAACAGGGGCCTGGATCCTAAACATAAAAACCTTACTCTGAAAAGCCTTACAGAAAAGAAGTTTTACTGACTCACATACCTCCCAGAACCAGGATATCTGAGGATCAGTCTCCTCGTAGCCATTGTAGTCAGTGTGAGACTTCCAATCTTCAACACTTAGAGCTTTTTCACTGCCATACAGCAGCTTGTCAAAATCTTCTAGTTCTAAGAATTGGAAAAATGATTTCCTAAGCCTCCCCGAACTTATGATATCATCAATGCCCTGAGCAAACTGAGCCACCTGATCCTTAACAGAATCAACAAAATGATATTGAACAAGCCTAGAAACATACTTGTCTCTATTTGAACTATTCACGGCAATATTTTTTCCATCCGGGTAGAGCTCCACGATATTCCTGCATCCTAGCTTGTCGGTTTCTACAATAAATGTTAAAGCTAGAGTATCTTCATCAACTTCCTCAGGATCCATCTCCAGTATTCTCTTGCAACTACTGTACAAGATTGGATCTGCATCCCGTATATCTTCCAGAGAAACATTGCTTCCGGCCAATTGTAGAAGAAATACTCTATCAAAGGCAATGCCAACCTGAACATTGTACATCAAGGCCAATGTAATTACTCGTCCAGCAAACTTGAAGTATTCTAGGTGCAATGGATCCACCTTCGACGCTGCAAAACAGAAAAAGTCATAAATTGAACTAATTATCAGGACTAAACTAGCTTTAGCTAGGGAAGGACTAACAAAAATTTTAATTTTACATGTACATCCAAATAGATTCTATTTGTATAAAGTTCAAGTAATATCAGGTATGATAGCACTCGGTGAGTTATTCACAACTGACCTCATTCAGTTTATAGAACAATTAATATACTAATGATGAAAGCAACTATTTAGCAACTATCACTATATATAAAAGGAAAATTCAACTGATATTCTAAACTCTAAATAACCATGAAAGGAATTAAAATGGGGATCTAAAAAAATATTAGATTTAATAATTAAGTACTACATAACTGTGTATGCAACCTGTAGACTATTAATATGCACAAAATTCAACTGAAATCGTTCCCGAAGACTCTCCCTGTCAGAGAGAAATACCTAACCTCCTTTTGGATTCTATTTATCTATATTAAAAAAGCAGCAAGCTTACCTGGATTAGGAAAAAACCTTCTGCCATCATTTGGACAAGTTACGAAGAGGGCATTTTGAGGATCAAAGATGGCTTCACAAACTAAGACAAACCATTCCCTCAGTACACCGGGGCCAGTAGCTTCCTCATCTTTAAACTCCACAGTTAAACCAGCTCGAAGTGTATCAGCCTCAGCGTGTGCAATGTACTCAAATGAATCCTCCAACAATCGTGATCTATAGATAAGCATCTCTAGGATCAGGTAGTCATCGTCATCACTAACTTGTGGAAGTAACATCATTGCCAAATGCCTTCTGCACTCAGAATCAGTCACCTCCTTATGCTCCAAAATCCAACTATAATCATCATCCCTCGTAGCATATTTAATAATTAAATAGCAGAAAGAAAGCTTCCTCTTCTTTAAGGTTTTCCAAAATTGTTCAGATAGGGCTGGAAAGTGCTTTGACACGTCATTCAGTTCAATTATGATCTGAACATACTGGTTGCACCCAAGATTTTCACTCTCTGTGGGCAACAACTTCTCCAATTCTTCAAGACAATCATCCATCTTCTTCAACAGTCTAAAGAAAATCTTAAGCATGAAATTAAAATCTTCCGTGTATGTTAAAATATAAGGTTCACCTTGGGAGGCCTTTGTGTAACAATAACCGCCATGTAATAGCTCCTCTGGTATAAACCTTTTTAAAGGAATCAGAAAGCTTTGAAAATGGAGAAGCTCTTCCGTCATTAAAGAAAGCGAGGGACTCATACTTGTATCTGGTTGTATACCACCATCCATTGTAAGAATTATCTTATCAACAGCCTCTCTAACAAATGTTAGCATATCTTTTAAATTAAAGTAACGGAACCTCCATCCGATGCTGCCTCAATTTCGATACAAGCTACCATAGAACTAAGACAAGTTCGGCATGTGTCAAAGATAACATTTTCACCATAATATGGCATCCCACGCAACGGCTTGCAAATCTCAAGCAAAATAGGGACACATTGTTGGAAGGAATATGGAGGCATAAACGCAATGACCCAAACCAACTGTCGTATCAACTCATCACCAAATATCATATGATCCGGAGACATATATAACATTGCTAACGCAGCTGGTGCACCAGAATACGAGAATACCTGCAGATCCCCTATAGCCATATCATTATCACTCGACAGCAAATCCGTGAAATAATCAGTCAGGTTTCTTCGAATCAGGTAACGTGCTTCACTGTCCCAAGATTTATTCCCCGGATTCCGTTTACACAATCTCCAAATCAATGAAACAATCTCATCAGATGTTTGTTGAGCTCTCACATGACGAGTACTCGGCATGACTCCAACCACCTGTAAAACAGCATCATTTTCGACACAACATTGCCCTAGGGTTTGCTCCGGGTAAAGCTGCTTGCTCTTATAGATTAACGGCTGCCCGTTCAATGGAATTCCAGATTTCGATTGGATCAAATCAAGAACGTGCTCAATCGTGTCGTTAACATCAGCTCGGATAACTAATGTTTCCATTTCAGAAAACAATTTTACGAAGAACTGTATGGTAGGGTTCGATTTCGACCGCTGAGAAGAAATGGAGCCGTCAGTGGCATCATTTTCAAATTTGGGTTTGCAGGAATTGATGAGCGACATAATTGTGTGTGTGAGAATGAACACTGATATCGAGCAGAATAGTTTAGAGACGGCGGATATGAATAAGTTTGGAGCTTGTGGCTGAAGAGAAAACCCTAATTCAGCTGCTTACTTTGTGTGGTTCGCTGTTTTGGGCTCGCTGTTTTAAATTTGAAATGTGCCCAAATTTCATACCTAGTTATCACAAATTTTAGCTGTGGTAACGGTTACACCGATTTAAATAATTTTTTGATTTATCATTTATTATAATTTTATTATCTTTTTAATTATTTGATTACAGTAATATCATTTTTTTAATATACGTATTTATCCACATAAAAAAACCTAATATACATATTTACACTATCATTGTTTAGCTATAAAATTGTTATATATTAACACTTGATCATATTTTAGTTTTAATAAAAAATTAAAATAGGATCATATGTTAATATAGTTAAATTTTATATCTATACAACGATAATGTAAATTTATATATTAAAAAAATGATAATGTAATCAAATAAAAAGACATTATACTTCCATAAATAATAATTTAAAAAAGTATTTAAACATGTGCTTGATACCGGCCATAAGCTTGTTAGTATAAAAGTCTGACACACCTTTTAAGTTAAATAACTTTAATTTATAAGTAATTTAATATTAAAATTTTTGACAATGTCTTGTATTTCGGTGCTTTTCCTATATGATGCAACATCGACAATTGTTCTTAAGTGACATCATTAGTGAAATTTTCCCGTGGAAAAAATCATCGTAAATAACCGTCATAAGTTACGTTTTGCGTCATTATTAAATCGTCGTAAGTTAACATATTTAGCAAATTAAAAACAAAAAATAAATTAAAATAAAAGGGTTCTAATTCCGTCGTAACTGCACCATCGTAAGTTCACATAATTATATAATTATAGCTATTCAAAAACAAAAAATAAATGAAATTGATATGTTTATTTTCTCATCATAAGTTAACATATTTGGATAACTAAAAATAAATAAATAAATGAAAATAAAATGGTTTCCGATTCCGTCGTAACTATGTCGTCATAAGTTCATAATTATATAATTATTGTTGTTTAAAAATAAAAAATAAATGAAAATTATATCATGTTATAACTTATGACGGATCATATCTTAAGTTAGCATGGCAATAAATTCAACTTTTTCAAAAATGTTTTGGGGGTAATTTCAATTTTTCAAAACTTCTTGTTATATTTTAGCATTTTTGAACTTATTTTGGCATACTATGGATGCTTGTATGTTGTAAGACGATCTAAGTTTATGTAAAGATAATTTAACTTACGTACATGGACGAATATGGATTTAGAATTTGATGTAAGATTTGCACATGATTGAATGTTAATTGTAAAAGCTATGGTTTCTTATATCTAATAATTGTGTGGTTGATTGTGAATTTTGGATGGATATTGATTGTGGTGCATATTGGTTTTAGATATATGTAAATATATGTATGCACAGGTTCAATATATATTTTGGATAGCGAATATTGGCGGGAAACCAAAAAAAAATTTCCTTCTTACGACGAATATTTTCGGTCATAAAGTAGTGTCTCTACAACTTCCGACATTTGTTCATCACAAATTTCGTCGTAAGTTCTACTTTATGACGGAATTTTCTATCATAAATTTTTTATTTATTGTTGAAAATTAATGTTTGTTTTCTCTTATTTTCAAATTTAAATAAATAGAATTGGGGCCCATGAATTTAAAATAACGAAAATTTCATCGTAAGTTGCTTATTATTCTATTGGGACCCACTTATATGAAAGTTATGACGGAAATATGAACTTGCGACTAATTTTTAAATTTGCAACCAATTTTTGAAATTTTCACGCAAGCAAAAATGACGGAAGAAATTTATCGCAATTGGACCACTTACGACAGATTTAGTGTTAAAAATCCTTCGTAAATACGACGGAATGTGGTCTTCTGTTGTAAGTTCGACGACGTTATTTTTTGCATATAAACTTACTACGGGCTCTGTCGTAAATTCACCAACCATATTTAATGTCATCGGACACATTTAAAATTTATTTTTGACGATCTGGCCGTAGGGATGTTATTGTAACGTATTAATATTGATTAAAATAAATTTTAAGAAAAATAGCATTTTATTTGATATATGGATTTTGTAGTCAAATGGGGTCATATTACTTGGGCTTTAATCGAATACTTACCTGAAACATTAAACTATTTTAAAAAAAATTATTTTCGACGATCCAACCGTACGGATGTTATAGTGTTAATACTGATTAAAATAAATTTTGAAAAAAATTGCCTTTTTATTTGGTGTATGGATTTTGTAGTAAGCTTAAGTTCTCCAGAACTTGCGACGGACGTTCATAATAGACTTCGTCGGTAGTTACTTTACGACTGATATTAGGCTTAATTTCTGTCGCAAATACTCTATTTGTTGTAGTGATATATACTTGCGAAACAATGTTATTGGTTTTCATTTACGCAGGATTGTAATTATAGACAATTATCATCCGTTAGCTCGCTAGCTGTCGGTTATGACCCCTCCCGATTTCACTTATTAATGACCGACTTCTGTTCAGTTCTGCCATATTTTCATATTTTCTTGTACTGTTGACTATTCAATCGTTAACCTGATTAATCACAGACTTGAAAAAAAAAAGACTGATTGACACTTTGCACCCCTTATGTTTAGGCGCTTTTTCGATTTGGTCTCAAACAATTTTTTTTGGCAGTATGCACCCTAAAGTTTGAAAAACGCTTCGTTTTGCACCCCTTTGACCACTCACCGTTAATTGACCGTTAAAGTTAACAGATTTCATATTTTCACTTTGCACCCCACAATTTTAATTTTTTTTCATGAGTATTTTGAAATATATTTTTTCAAAATTAGACACTTTTGAAATATTTTTTTTCAAAATTAGACACTATTGCCAGCTGGTATTAACGACATTGTTGTTCTCAAGCCTCTTGCTTCTGCTGATGAGACACACTTGCTAATGTACACAAGAGAATTGCAAGCAACGCATGTAATCTTTCCTTCTTTTTTTGACAAACTGTGTAATATATAACGCATGTAACTTTTTGAGCACCCTAAAAGTTCCTTGAAATCTCAGCAGAAGAACTGAAACAAAAAAAAAATCTCAGAGTTTTGACTGAGCTTAAAGTCAGATGAAGCTTTCATGTATTCACCTCCGGTGAGCTATCTGCCGGAGTCACAGTTTCCAACAGGATCACCAGGTGCATATGAGCTACTAAATGAACAAGGATGGCCACGTAGAATAAATAACCAAATGATAAGGGCCAATCAGAAAGGTGTAAAAACAGGTGAATACACCTGGGAAGATCTTTTCTCAAGCCAAACTCTACAGAAATGACTTTGGACTTTCAATGATTGGTATGAAAGCATCATAGAGAAGTTCTTCGGCAAGCAAATCGACCACCAGCAATGTATATGAGATTAGATGTTCAACGGACCAGAAACGGAATCAGTACCAGAACTTGAGTCCTTGTGTTTTAAGGAAAGGCTTGCAAACTGAGAATCAAGATCCCGATATTTGATAGAGCATATATTTATATATGTTTTTATATGATTTTATTCCCATAATTTTAGTATTTTGTAAATAATCGGGATGTTACTAATTGATTTTAAGTGTTTAATTTCAGGAAAATAAATATTCCTAAAGTTGGATTAAATCAAGCTTATTTGAGCTTAATCAGATGGAAATTTGGACTTTATGCATAGCCAGCGTAGCAAATCTTGTTTGGGCCATAACTTGAGTTCCGGACGTCAGAATTGGGCGATTCAACAGCCCACGCGAAGATATTGAAATTCTCTACAAGTTTAAGGTGGTCCAGATGTCAAAATCCAACTGGATCAGCCCAGAATCAGGCCTGAACAGAAGCCTACGAATTTCAGCATCAGAATCCAACTAGTTTTAGGATATTATTTTATTTTCTTGTAAATTAAGAAAACTCATATATATATTAGGGTTTTGATAGAGATTAGAGACAACTAACTTTGTATCATATAGAATAATATAGAGATAGCCTTTTAGAGAGAAAAGGGAGAGAAACACTTGTGAGAGAGAGATTGGAAGAAGGAGTGAAGGGATTCATCCGGACTTCAAGCACTTTCATCAAGTTGTATTCTTTGTACTTAAATTCTTACTCTCATGGTTTGTGGTATAAATATATATTTGTTTCACCTATTCATGAGTAGCTAATCCTTTGATCCAAGAGTTAGGTAGTATTTTTTGGCTTAATATGTTTGTTTAGTTGGATTGTGTTTTCTCTTGATTTGTTAATCTGTCATTGAGCTCTTTATACAATTACAGGAGTAGCTAACTTGTAATTGAATCTCTAGGAGTTATAACGAATCGGGAGAGGAGTTATAATTCTAGTACATGATATGATGGACACAATTTGATGTATTAGATCGGGAGATTGATATGAGAATTGTGAGACATAAAATCCTTGGTTCTTAATAGTTTACAAGTGTTCTTTGATTGACCATGGGAGTGGATTTTAATGGATAATTGTAGGCATTATAATTTACCTTGGGAGAGGATTTTATAAATATTAGAAGGATTGTTTTTAGCAAACAAGAGACACAAATTAGACATTCATGATAGCCATTGAAGAACTCTAATTCTTGGGTTGTTTTCTCTCATATTTATTATATAGTTTATTTATTTATTATATTAATTAGTTGATAACCATACGTCACCAAATTCTTCTCCACACTTCTGAATTGCAAGAGATAAGAGATTTGAAATTAGTATTGATATCAGTCCTTCCCTGCGAACGATACTCTTCAAAATACTCGACAACAAATTGGCGCCGCTGCCGGGGAAGGCAGCAATACTGATTTTAGGTTAATTGTTTCTTGTGGTTTAGATTTTATTGTTGTATATTATTATTATTATTATTATTATTATTATTATTATTATTATTATTATTATTATTATTTCGTCTTTTGTTGTTTTTGGTGTGTCTACAGGTTCTTTGAGGTTGACACCAAAAAAGTTGTGAGCTAAAGAGACGACATGGATTACAATTTTTGTTGGAATAATGCTCAGAATTTCTACAATGATCAAGAACGATATCTAGATTATAATTCTTTTCAGGATTTTAATGCGTATCAGGTGAACTCGTTTGATTGTTGCAACTCATATTACCCTCCATACCCACCTAACATTGATTGTTTTTATGCATCTGAAAATCAATGTTATGATCCTTACCCATGTTATGATGTTGATAAAAGCTTAGTTCAGTACAATTCTTCTTTAATGTCTATGGGACTTTTTGCACATATTAATGAACCAAAATTTGAAGTTGCTAATAAGCCTGATATAATCTGTCAAGATTCGATAAGTTGGTACGAGGAGAATGCTAAAAGAAATACGTTTATTATGGATGTTCAACTTGTGATGCATGATGGTTGTTTTAGGATTCCTCCTTGTGTCGATTTTCCACTTTGTCATGATACTTATTTAGCAACTGATGAAAATTTAGTGTATGATGAATCTACTTGTCTAGATGACAATTATCCCTTGCTTGAAAGTGATATATTGGATGTAGCTGAAGTTCTACCAAATTTAGAAGATAATGTTGTGCTCAACGAATTGGTAGATGAGATAAAAATTGATGAGTTTCCAATTATACTTGAGAAGAATGTGATACTTGATAATTTTGCTTTGGAGTATAAGGATCCAGTTTGGGAAGAGTTTATGAGTCGTACTTATGATGATTATTCTGACGACTTTTCTAGCTACTTTGATTTTACGAGGTCTCTTGAGCAAGTGTGGTCCATACAAAATTTCTTACATGTTTGTGGACCAAAGATATATTTGCACATCATAATTATATTATTGATTCGTAGATATGTGCACTTATTTGCTTTTTCACCTCATTAGTTTTGTTACTTGTATGTGAATAAGTCGAGCTAATGACAATAAACAAGCGCTTCTTGGGAGGCAACCCATGATTATTATATTAGATAGATTTTGATTTTTTTTACTCCCACAAGTTACCTTGATGTGTTTGTTTGAAGTGGCTGTTTCAGGTGCTGAAAATCAAAAATTCGCAGCAATTTTTCTGGTTGCATCAGCTGCCTTATTTTTGCGTTTCCTGGAGTTTCAACGGTCGGATCGTCCTGAATTTTGGACAGCATCTTCCTTACACTAATATCTAAATTCTGAACGGTGGAGATCGGATATTAAGGTCCAGAAGTCAGTTTATGAAATCCGGGCAGAATGATTGGCACCATGGGCATGGTTAAGGTGCCCGCGGTGCATCGACTTAGAAGCAACACACTTTGCTTATTTTTCAAACGGCACTTCATGCGTTTGCATAGGGGAGTATTATTACTTTTCTTTTATTTATAGGAGGAGTATTAGTGTGTCATTGAGGACATTGACTCATTTAAGTGTGGGGATGTGTTCTCAATAGTATGTTATAATATTAAAAAAAAAAGACAAAAAAATTATAAAATTTAAAAATCAAAAATAATTATAGCCTTGTAAAATAGTTAGATGATCATATCATGCTAGGATAAATACTCATACATTGCTTACATTAGTTCATATAGTTGCATAACATGTTTCATTGCATATCATAACATCATATGATCCTATATAATAGTCCAAGTTAGTAACCTATGATGATACTATGTGTAGCTTGTTTTCGATTAATTCTTGCTATGATCACATATTAGCGATGTTACATGTGCAGTGTCACTAGTGCAGAATTTATTTATTGACACAAGCTTATTATGCGCTTAAATATCAAATTGAGACTTAGATATACTTGCTTCTTGAGGGGTAGCCGCTTGTTGATGATTAGAATTTTGACTATTCCCTTTTGAGCTTAGTACGTAAATGCTTGAGTTTGAGGTGATTGTGGGGTGTAAATGTTTTCTTAAAAAAAAAAGAGAAAAAGAAAAAAAAAATGCAAATAAAGTATCAAGTACACCTTTGAGATCAATGGATGACGAAAATGAAAGGGACGACCCATGTACTTGTGCTGGTATTAAGTGCAATTGTACAAGAAATATAAATTTCTTGGCGACTTTTCATTATCCATGATTACTGGAGAATTTCTTGACTTTAAAAAAAAGGAGAAAGTTGAGCTTGTGAAGTCTTTTGGTGGTCATAACTCACTTACCCTGAGGAGCGTCCCAATCTTAGACCGATCATGTGGAAAAAAAAAAGAATTATATATAGTAGTATTATAGAAATAAAAAGAAGACATGGAAATCCCATGTAAACTTGAATGATAGCTAGTTCTAAGTAACGAAGTGTTTAAGATTTATTCTAGTACTCAACTTGGGAGCTATTAACTCGCATGACTAGTCATGTTGAAACTTGTGTGTCTCTGTTCTCGATTCAAAGAAGAGCATGTTGTTAAGCTAGGCACACACGCACACTCTGTACTTGTGTTCACTAAGTGGTTTTATTGCGGTGTGAGCTTGATGTGTCTAAACTTGTTGCATATTTTGATGGTTATCACTAACTTGGAATATACTATTATTATTGGGATCAATACATTTACATTTATTAGTTGCATTCATGTAGTTTCACTCCATGCTTGTGTTCTTGTGGTCATCTATATTATTATTACATAAGCTAGATGAATTTTGTGGGTACATTCACTATAGGCCCTCACGAGACCTTACTCGTCCACTAGGGCTGCCTAGGGGTTTAAAGGGCTTGTTGCATATGCCACATGCAATCGTGATCACCTACGGAAGTGGTATATATGTATTAGGTGTTAGTTTTATTTATTTTATTTGCCCGAGGACGTGCAAAAAGACTAAGTGTGGGGATATTTGATAGAGCATATATTTATATATGTTTTTATATGATTTTATTCCCATAATTTTAGTATTTTGTAAATAATCGGGATGTTACTAATTGATTTTAAGTGTTTAATTTCAGGAAAATAAATATTCCTAAAGTTGGATTAAATCAAGCTTATTTGAGCTTAATCAGATGGAAATTCGGACTTTATGCATAGCCAGCGTAGCAAATCTTGTTTGGGCCATAACTTGAGTTCCGGACGTCAGAATTGGGCGATTCAACAGCCCACGCGAAGATATTGAAATTCTCTACAAGTTTAAGGTGGTCCAGATGTCAAAATCCAACTGGATCAGCCCAGAATCAGGCCTGAACAGAAGCCTACGAATTTCAGCATCAGAATCCAACTAGTTTTAGGATATTATTTTATTTTCTTGTAAATTAAGAAAACTCATATATATATTAGGGTTTTGATAGAGATTAGAGACAACTAACTTTGTATCATATAGAATAATATAGAGATAGCCTTTTAGAGAGAAAAGGGAGAGAAACACTTGTGAGAGAGAGATTGGAAGAAGGAGTGAAGGGATTCATCCGGACTTCAAGCACTTTCATCAAGTTGTATTCTTTGTACTTAAATTCTTACTCTCATGGTTTGTGGTATAAATATATCACTACAACAAAACTGGAATCAGACAACACTAATCAGACAACGGACGCTGAAAAAAGCGTTGGCCGAAACAAAGACACCACACTTTTTTTTCGTCCTGGAAAAACTATTGTCTAACACCACGACCTACAATGGTTAAAAAAATGTTGTCTAGTAAATTCAATCAGACAACACTTTGTTAACTGTGGTATTGTGTAATTATGCATGTTAGACAACTGTTTTTAGAGCCGATGTGTGAAGAAACTTCAGACAATAGTTCATGAAACCGTTGTTGTAAATAGACAAGTGTTTTATTTGTTGTGTTGTTTACGAGCAGTTCAAACAAGGGTTCTATAAAGTGTCGTGTGACTGGAAAGCTAACATACAAGTGTTTTTGTAACCATTGTAACATGGCCTTATAGACAAGCCTCTAATAAATAAATGTTGTCTGACTGAATGACTTTTAAGCAACATACAACAGTTTGTATTGTAAAAGTGTTGTTAATAGACTATAAAGACAAGACTTGTTTTATTTAGCGTTATGTAAATATTTTTCAGACAAGCCTTTTTCTACAAAAACGCTTGTCTGATTGGACATCATGGAAAAAAAAAATAGCAGAAAAACAGAGCAAACCAGCCTGAAAACAGAGGCACACCAACAAATCCACACCAATAAATCCAACAGATCTGACTCAAAACAGAGCCAACCAACAGAGATAAAAACAAAGAAACTAACTTACATCATGAAAGTTAGTTTAGTTCATCACCAAACTAAGAATCAAATAAAATTACATCATAAAAGTTGAATTAGTTCATCTACGTCTCGCATATAACTAGTTGTTGCCTCGTCTAAATCAACATCCGGCAAATTTGGTATAAAGAACTCATTCTCAAGTTCTACTTCCACGGATCCCTCATTTTCTTCATCATTGTCCTCATGATAGTTTTTCTCGGGTAATTTCAACACCACGGACCATAATTTATCAAGAGGATCATCTATGTAACATACTTGTTTAACGTGTTTTGCTAACACAAATGGATCATTAAAAAACCCCAACCTATTCAAATTAACCAAAGTATAACCCAAGTCATCTACCTTAGTCCCTCTATTCATATCAATCCAATTACAACGAAAAATAGGGATCCTAAAGTTGTTATAGTCTAACTCCCATATACCTATTATCACTCCATAAAATGTAGGCGAGGCATGCTCAACAATTTGATCCTTCCCCTGCACAACCATGGTATCGGCTTGAACACACACGCCACTGCACTGAACATTACGTGTATCATCACGATCTTTGGTGCTAAAGGTAATCCCATCCATTTTGTAACCATTAAATGTAGGGACATCCTTATTGGGCCCATCTGAGATCCATCTGATTTCTTGTGATATCTCCATTTCGTCGAGCAAATTTGAAGCAATCTGCCCAGGACATCATAAAAGTTATAAATGACTTATGTGACAGTTTTAAAAATGCACAGAAATGCTATAAATAAAGTGCACATAATACCTTTTCTTTGAACCATTCTGGGAATGTCTCATTTTGCTTATTCTTTAGCCACATTTCATTATTTTCATTTGCTGGATATTTGGTCATCAAAATACACATGTGTTCACTGCATACAATTAGAAAAGACTATGTAAATAATAGAATAATGATATATAATATGACAATTAAGCAGAAAATTAAGAACTGACTTACTTAAAATATGGCCTAACCGCAGCCGTATTTTGTAAAACACATAAATGAGCTAAATGCAAATCATTGTCGCTCGGAGTTATAACTGATGCACCAGATAATGGCCTACAAACGGCATCATTCCTATGCCTACCATTTTTTGGTAACCCAACAGTAGCCTCTTCATGGTTCACCAAACACTCAACAGCTTCTTCTGCAATATAGGCCTCAGCTATGCAACCTTCTGCACGAGCCCGATTTCTTATATACCCTTTAAATGTCTTCATATATCTCTCAAATGGATACATCCACCTAAGAAAAATTGGCCCACAAAGCTCTACTTCTCGTACAAGATGGACCGAGAGATGAAACATCACATCAAACAAGGAGGGGGGGAAGTACTTTTCAAGGTGGCACAAAGTTTCCACCAGCTGGGATTGCATTTTCTCCAACTTATCAACCTCAATAACTTTACTGCAAATTGCCTTAAAAAAGAGACAAAATCTGATGACAGTGTTTCTGACCTGTTTTTGCAGTGACGAACGTATCGCAATTGGGAGCAAGTGATGCAAGATCATATGGCAGTCGTGAGATTTCATTCCAGTAAGTCGAAGAGTTTCCATTGAAACTAAACTTCTAATATTTGAACAGAAGCCATCAGGCAACTTCATGCCAAGAAATGACGAGCAAACTACTTTTTTTTCTGAATGAGTTAAATTCCAAGATGCCAAAGGTAACTTCTCCTTTCTCCCGGGATTTTTTGGCCTTAGCTCCGTTCTTATTCCCATTTTAGCCATGTCTAGCCGGACAGATTCCTTGTCTTTTGTCTTCTTGGGTATATTAAGCATAGTCCCAAGTAATGCTTCGCAAATGTTTTTCTCGATGTGCATCACATCGAGAACATGTCTAACCGGCAAATACTTCCAATACTCAAGTTCAAAAAATATAGAAACCTTCTTAAAAATAGGTCGAACATCACCTTTTTTGAATCGAGGCTGGCGTTGTGTTTTACCAAAGACATGACTCCTTAAATGTTTTGTTCTCTCAAGCACCTCCTCCCCGGTTAATGGAATTGGGGCAGTTTCCTTTTCCACTGTGTTATCAAAATCTTCTTTCTTCCTTCGATATGGATGTGCACGGGGCAACCACCTCCGATGCCTCATGACCACGCACTTACGATAATTAGACAGCCTCGTTGCTTTTGTTCCATCAACACAAACAGGACATGCATTATACCCTTTTACAATGTTCCCCGACAAGTTACCATAGGCTGGATTGTCACTAATTGTCCATAATAAGATGCCTCGCAGCAAAAAATACTCCTTCTTGTATGCGTCATAAACTTGTTTTCCGGTCCATAACTTTTGTAAATCTTCAATAAGCGGTTGAAGGAACACATCGATATCATTGCCGGGTTCCTTTGGTCCGGATATCAATAAACATAGCATGATGTACTTCCTTTTCATACAAAGCCATGGTGGGAGATTATAGATTGACATCAATACTGGCCAACAAGAGTAATCAACATTTGTGCTATAAAAAGGATTGAATCCATCCGAGGATAAAGCTAACCGGACATTTCTAGAATCTGAAGAAAACTCGGGCCACTTCACATCGACATCCTTCCATGTTTTTGAATCTGCCGGATGTCTTAATTTACCATCTTTTATTCTCTCTTTGTCATGCCAAGTCATATTTTTAGCTATTTGAGGAGAATTGAATAAAGTCCTCAAACGTGGTATTAACGGAAAATACCATAGAACCTTTGCCGGAACCCCTTCCAATTCTTCTCCTTTTTTGTTCAACTTCCATCTAGATGCTTGACATATACGACAACTTGTCTCGTCTTCATCTCTTTGCCCTCGGGATAATAAACAATCATTCGGACACACATGAATTTTTTCATACTCCATTCCAAGAGCACACAAGCTTTTCTTAGCCTCGCTGAATGAAGAAGGAAAATTGTTGCCTTCCGGAAGCATAGACCCAACCAGTAGTAGAAGTTCAGAGAAGCAAGCATCCGATACTTGGTATTTTGCTTTCAAATTATACAACTTCACTAGAGCCTTCATCTTTGTAAATCCTTCACATCCCGGATAAAGTGGTTCATGTTCAGATTTAACATGGTTAAAGAAATCTGATGAATCGAGGGAAACATCATCATCACTATCATTATTCTCTGCATTGATAGGGATTTGGTCCACAGATTCTGAACTGGCTGTCCCTTCAGCGGGAGATAGACTTTCTGTAATCAATTCTCCATGCCAAATCCAACGAGTGTAGGTCTGATCTATTCCATTTTGAAAAAGATGGCACCTCACTGTTGGAGCTTTCCACGATTTACTATGTGCGCATTTTAAACATGGACAGCTGATTTTGTTTTCATCATATCCGTTCTCGAATGCAAACAACAATAGTTCTTCTACTCCTCTTTGAAATTCCCTTGTTCTTCTATCAGCCCTCAACCAAGACCTGTCCATCTATATTGAACAATAAATATAATCAGTTTACTACAACTATATATATTATGAACATATAATAAACCTGGAGAAAGTTAGTACAAGACACCTTAATAACACAAATATGAATCCAGAGGGAGAGAGAACAGAGCTACTGTGGTTAACTAACTTGCAGCATTATTTATGTTAGACAACGACACCTTTGATATGTGCAAAAACTAAACTAGAAACTGAACTAGAAACTCTTACTAGCATCCTTAACACAGCTTTAAAATGAAATTAAATAACATCCTCTCTGATAGTAAGTTGTCAAGACATTTGTGTTGATAAGGGCCAGTCTCTGTAGTTGTCAAGATAAATAATATTTATCTTACAGTTACAGTTAAGTTCATGTTATTTGAATAGACCTTCATCCCTACTTGACTAATATTTATCAAGGAAACAATGAGTCAACCAAGACAAACTGGAGTAGATCCTCATATTTGTTAATGTTATCTTTGGAACAAATAATAGAATCTCATACTAAAATTATTCAAAATACCCTCAATATGACAACAAGCAAACAGTAGAAAACAAGATTAAGATCCAATACTCCAAATTCCCCAAATATTATCTATGAACCCTAATTTCAAATTCATACAAATTACAAATTACATACAAGTGATAGAAATGATAGAATCACAAATTACATACAAATGATAGTCAAATATTATGTTTAGTTTTAAATACCTTGAAATGAGACCAGAGGCTTTACAAGAGGCTTTACCAGAGGCTTAATTGTTCTTCACTAGAGGGGAGATTGAGATGAAATCGAGAGAGAAGGTGGAGGCTTTGAACAAAATCGAAGGTTGAGCTTGAGACAAAGACAAAATCAAAAGTTGAGCTTGAGAGAGAAAGTTGAGCTTGAGAGAGAAAGTTGAGTCGAAGAGAGGGAGAGGGAAATGATTTTTGTCGAAGAGAGGTAGAGGGAGAGGACATTCAGACAAAGATATATTTTATTCTGACACAGATATTGTATTAAATGAACTGATAATTAATGCACATATTCATCATTTCGTTTATGCCTCCATATTCCTTCCAACAATGTGTCCATATTTTGCTGGAGATTTGCAAGCCCTTGCGTGGGATGCCATATTATGCTGACAATGTTATCTTTGACACGTGCCGAACTTGTCTTAGTTCTATGGTGGAATTTATTGAATTCGAGGCAGCATCAGATGGAGGTGGATGCACTGATTTCGTTACTTTAAAAGATATACTAACATTTGTTGGAGAGGCTGTTGATAAGATAATTCTTACAATGGATGGTGGTATACAACCTGATACAAGTATGAGTCCCTCACTTTCTTTAATGACGGAAGAGCTTCTCCATTTTAAAAGCTTTATGATGCCTTTAAAAAGGTTTATACCAGAGGAGCTATTACATGGCGGTTATTGTTACACAGAGGCCTCTCAAGGTGAACCTTATACTTTAACATACACGGAAGATTTTATTTTTATATAATATAATATAAGTATTTTTATATTCTTGCATCAAATAACCTTTTTCACTATTTATTGTAATTAAAAATAAATTAAAATAAACCACAAAAAATTAACATAATATTTTTATATTTATTTTAGTTACTTATAATTTCAGAAACATTTCACAGCTGCTATTTCATTTGCCTCGCTTTTGCCCCTTTGGTCACTTCCCCCTCATTTTTCAAACCCTTATTTCATTTCCCCCTTTCAAACCCTCGATTCATTTCACTCACACATCCATTTCTCTTCAAACCCACTTCACAGTACCAGTTGCCCTGTAGGTACTCTCTCTCTCTCTCTCTCTCTCTCCCTCTCTCTCTCTCTCTCACTCTCTCTCCGTATCACTTTTTGATTTTTGTTTGAGATGTATGAATGTGTTCTACATTTATGTTTTTCTATTCTCCATAGCTCTTTTCTTTACAACCTGACTATGGGTTATTCTCGTAATCATGTGGGTTGTGAGTTTTAGGGATGCATGTTTAATTCAGTTTATTTTATGCTTAATTTTTGGTAATATGCATGTTTTTAGGTCATATTTGTTTGTGGGTTATGTTTGTGGGTGTTCTATTATTTGTGGGTTATGATTTTTTTATGTCTCTTGCTTCATATTTTGCTAATTGGGGTGATTGGAGTGTTTATCTGTTAGCATTTGTGTGTTATGGGTTATGTCACATGTTTTTAGGTCGTACTTGTTTGTGGGTTATGTTTGTGGGTGTTCTTTGATTTTTTGAAGGGGCAACAGAGGTTCTAATGTTTGTGGGTTATGAGTTCTTATGTGTCTTGCTTCATATTTTGGTAATTTGGATTTTTGGAGTGTTTATGTGTTGCCATATATCAGTGTCTTGTTCATGTTTTTGTTAACTCATGTCTTATTAATATGTTTTTGGTTATATTTTGTAGAAATTAATTATGGCCCCTTCAAGGAAATCAAAACTGACAAAATCTTGTCCCAATACCACTACCACCAACCTTTTAAAGGCACTAAAAAGAAACAAATCGATGGAGACTGGTGGGGTAAAAGAAAAGTCGAAAAGGAATGTGGTGCAGCCTTCCCCTCAAGATTCTTCCCCTCAAAATTCCTCTCCTCAGTCCATAAAGAAAAAGGCCATTTCTACCCGCCTACAACAGCAATTGAACAAGAAGAGGAAACGGGTGGAAGAACCAGTGGCTAATAAAGAAGGAGTTAAGCTATTAAAACGGGGTGCAGTTACGATGCATAGGATTATTAGGAGAAAGATGTTGGGAGAGAAATTAACAGTGAGTTTCAACGCAAAGGGTGAGCCGTACGGTGCCGTTGCCACACAGATGCAATCTTACATTGGGGTTCTTGCGAGAACTAAGGTCCCTATTTGGTATGAAACTTGGAAACGAGTGCCAAAAGAAAGAAAAAACAAAATATGGGATTGTGTGCAGGTAAAAACGATTCCATGACACTTTGTGTTACTAATATTTCTAATTTCTATTCATTGTTGAAGACTTACTTACTTATTAAACATGCTTATGATTGTAGATGGCGTTCGATGTGCCATTAACAGCAAGGAGGGTTGTGTTAAAATCTGCCTGCCAGAAGTGGAGGGACTTCAAGAGCCGTTTAACAACGAATTATATTCTACCTTTTCGTGAACAACCTGAGTTGCTTGCACATCCACCGGCAGACTATACATTTATTGAAAAGCCACATTGGGACATTTTTGTTGCCGATCGTTTATCTAAAGATTTTCTAGTGAGTTCCAAAAAATTTTTGATTACAAATTGATGCATGCTTAGTGGTGTGTGCTTATATGTTTGATATTCTTTTGTAGGAAATACACAATAAGCAGAAAGGTAGAAGGAGCTTGAATCTATATGGTCACTACATGTCTCGGAAGGGTTATGCCAACTTGGAACAAGAAATTGTAAGTATCAATATAGTCATTTTTTTCCACTTGACATTGTTTAATTATGTTCAGACATTAATTTTTTAAACTGCTCATACATGCCAGTCTGGTGGTGATCCTGAAATGGAGATAGACCGGGCAAGTACATGGCTCCTTGCACGGTGTGATAAAGCTGGGAAGTATAAGTCGAAAAAAATTGAGACCATTGCTGAAGATATTGTAAGGGCCTGTTAATAATAAATTTTTTATATGTGTATTATTTTTATGTTCCATCTATATATACATGATAACATAATTAAATTGTGTTTAGGTTAAAGTGTTATTCTTGTGTTCAAGTATGGCTTATATTGGTGATTTGAATATATCGATTTCCATGTATTTAAAGTGTGTTGTTTAATATAGGAGAAGATGAAGAAGAAAGTTCATGATGGGGATTTGACAGAGGTAGGCACGGATGATGTGTTGACCAAAGTTCTGGGGAATCCTGAGCACCGCGGAAGGGTCCGTGGTCAAGGGAGTTATGTTAAACAGTCTGTCTACTTCAATCTTCCCAAACAAAAAAGGAAAAGCCGAACAATTGAAGAGAAGATCCAGGAAGGTATTCAGAAATTTATGACAGAAGAGACTGATAAGATTATTCGAGACAGAGATGCATTTTGGGCTGCAGAAATGGCGAAGCTCAAAGAAGCTTTAGGTTTAAAGAAATTGTTTGCTGAAGAGAGTCCAAATATTGGTTCACAACAAGGAAGTTGTTCGAAAGGAGGAGTTGCTAATTTGGAGTTGGAGTTAGTAGCAGCGAGAAAGAAACTAGATCTCGGTGGAGATCAAGGTTCTGCTGAAGAGAAAGATGCTGAGAAGGATGAGTTTGTAGAGAAAGATGTTGCTGAAGAGAAGAATGGGGTTGAAGAAATACAAAGGGAGGAAAATGGTGAAGTGAAGGGATCTGAGGTTCTTGAAGTTGTGGACAACCCTGTGCACAACCCTATGGACGACGCTGCATTGATAAACCAACGTCCTTCTACATGGGAATTGTTCATTGAAACCCCCACCAATGTTGTTGCTCATGCAACAGTTGACATGGTTTCTACTGTGCTTCACGGAAAGCCAATTGGAGAAGATAATGCACGAGTCTCCATTACTCATGTAATTCAAGGAGCTGCTCACATCCCGTTTCCAATCGAAGATGAGATCACTACTGTGGAACAAGCTGTTGGGACATTTATTGCGTGGCCAAGAAACCTCTTACGGGAAGTGAATGCAGCCAGTGATGATATGGTGAAACCTCGAACCGTGAAGGTACTTTTGATACCCCAGCTTTTCTTTGTCGTTAATCATGTTAAGTATTACACTAAAAACAGAGGTTGAATAATATAACTGTTGTATAGGCCTCTCACATGTATTGAGGTACTTAATTTTTATTTTATTTATTTTCATGTACGTGGCTATCCATAATTAAGAAAATATGTTATCTAATATGATAAATTATTAACGTATATTTGGAATTATATATATCTATGCTTAGATTTTTTTATCAATATTAAATTGTCCGTTTCTCAAATCACTCGGCGAGTCTAATTTAGTTTTCTCTTCTAATTTTTTTCCCAATTTTTCTTTACAGGGAGGCAAGAAAAATGGAATAAAGAAAATGAAGAAGGTGAATGAGTTGGTCTCGGAACCCGATTCTGTGGTTAACATGGGCCCTGACTTTCCTCCTACTTTAAAGAAATTATGGCTTTGGGCAAGTGCTACTTTAAAAGATGGTCGCTCACACCCTTTTCAGTTATCCAAAGAAGCTTTTGGATCGACTGATAAGAAGTGTTTGTTTAAATCAGACTTTAAAGCTTTGTGCTTTGGAGGTGAAATTTCAGGAGGAGTCATTTGCATGTTTATCAAGTAAGTGCCAAACTTGTAATTTTCCCTATACTTTTCTATTAGTTCCTGAATGCAATTTATGCATTTTAGTGATGATTGTTTACTTATTTTTATGTAGTGTTCTCCAAGATCATTTGAGAAAGCACAAAATGACAGACATGATAACATTTGTTAATCCGTCCAAGATTGGCGCCATCGGTTGTGGTACTCCAGCAGCGAGATCACGTGCCCTCTCTCTTAGATTCAAAGATGCCAAGCCAGGCCAAGTTTTTCTTTTGCCATATCACCACACGTAAGTACATGTCTTTTTTCTATTCTTTCCCCTGATTATTAATTTTGATTTGTCCTATAAATATAAATATATAAATAAATAAATAAATAGATGAATATATATATATATATATATATATATATATATATTTGAATGTCTTATTTTTGGATATGTTCAAGTTGAAGAATGACTTGGTTTTGACTTGTAGGAACCACTGGGCACTTACTGTGGTTAATCCAAATGCACAACTGGTTTACCACATGGACCCGTTAAAGCGGCGCATCGCAAATGAAGAATGGATCGAAGTGGTTAACAAGTGAGTTACCTATACATTCTGTGTTCATTTTTTAATCAATTAAGGAGAAATGTGTTTATGCTCCTTTATTATATTTTGTTGTAGTGGCATCAAAATTTACAGGGAGGAGGAGAAGATAATTCTCAAGAAGAAAATAAACTGGGAGAATTTAGCGGTATAAATATCTTCATACTTCAAGTCTTATTGAGTTCTGGAAATTTTACGAGTGTAGCATTTTACGTGATCCTTTTTTTTCAGGGAGTTCCTGTCCAGACTGGGACCACTGATTGTGGTCTCTTTCTAATGCATTATATGAAAGAAATATGTCTCGACAAGGAACTTAAGTTTGCAACAAAGGTATAAAATGTACAGTTTCCAGTTTTGTGCTGAATTTCATGTGACCATTTATCATTTTGCACCTGCACTAACAATTTTCCTTATTTCAGTGGGCGCGAAGGACCAATGTTGTTTGTGATGCCGATGACCTCAATGAAATCAAGTGTACGTGGGCGAAGTACTTCATGAGGCAGCATGCTATTTAGGCCGCGTACTTGACTGGTTTATTTTAGGATGCACATATATATATATATTGGGATGTCGTTGAATTATTCGTTGTTTTTGTTGCATGGATTTAGACTTGTCTCTCATTTTGGATATGTGCATCCAAAAATATATTAACACTGTCCAGGAATGGTTAAAGAGTTTGTTGGTTGGGTTTTTGGTGGATTTTGTTGGTTGAAAGGTGAATAGTAGTTGGTGAATATAACTAGTTGGTGGATAATTAGTTGGTGGATATATATATTGGTGGTTATTGGTTTGTATTTTGGTTTGTACTTGGTTGGTTTTAATGTTGGTAATGAACACTATTGTTTACCAATGTTTGGCATTGTTAATTATATTGTCCAGCCTATTTTATTTATATCATCTAAAACCATTGTGTGTTATAATTTTAGCTAATGGGACATTTAGAGGGCCATTGTTACAAGATACATAATACAATGGTCACTCTGATAATAAGTATTGTGTGACATAACTCAAACAACACTCCTTGTTATTAAACCATTGTCCAAAAAAACGAGTTACAAGAGTATATTGAAACATAAAGACTTGTCCAAACATTTAAAAGACAACAAAATGGATGAAGAAAACTGTTGTCTCAAGACCTACAAACAACAAAATATGAAAATAAAAATGTTGTCTAAGACATATACCAATAAGTAATAGTAGTAATAAACCATTGTCTAAATCCATGTTATTCGAGCATTTGTGACAAAAACCGTTGTATAAGAGCTGTCACACAATAGTTTCAGTTTGTAAACTATTGTTATAAGGAGTTTTACACAAGTGTATCTATTTTCTAAGCCCCTTGTGCGAGGTACTTAACCACCAGCCTCTATAACACAAACACACTTGTCGGATACTCTTATTAACAACAATATTTAAACATAAAACCCTCGTCTAAGACATATACAAATAAGAAATTAGTTATAATAAAATGTTGTCTAAGACATATACAAATAAGTAATAGTAGTAATAAACCATTGTCTAAATCCATGTTATTCAAGCGTTTGTGACAAAAACCGTTGTATAAGAGCTGTCACACAATAGTTTCAGTTTGTAAACTATTGTTATAAGGGGTTTTACACAAGTGTATGTGTAATATAAACCCGTTGTAGAACATACTAAAAAATGAGCTTTTGTTATACAAATACGCTTGTCGCATACTCTTATCAACAAGGGTATCTAACTACATAAACTGTTGTCTGTATTGCTACTAACAACACAAATCCAAAATAAGACTATTGTTGTCAAACCCTTATAACAACACTTTCTTAAACAAACATGTTGTTGTTTCCTGGTCTGGCACAACACGCCCTAAAATATAAACAGTTGTGCTTCTTTTTCTCACACAACGGTCGGTACCGTTGTCTGAGGTGCGTATCAGACGGCACCTCAATAGACCACGGTTTTCTTTGGCATCAGACAACGGGCAAAAACCGTTGTCTGATGCCAGTTTTGTTGTAGTGTATATTTATTTCACCTATTCATGAGTAGCTAATCCTTTGATCCAAGAGTTAGGTAGTATTTTTTGGCTTAATATGTTTGTTTAGTTGGATTGTGTTTTCTCTTGATTTGTTAATCTGTCATTGAGCTCTTTATACAATTACAGGAGTAGCTAACTTGTAATTGAATCTCTAGGAGTTATAACGAATCGGGAGAGGAGTTATAATTCTAGTACATGATATGATGGACACAATTTGATGTATTAGATCGGGAGATTGATATGAGAATTGTGAGACATAAAATCCTTGGTTCTTAATAGTTTACAAGTGTTCTTTGATTGACCATGGGAGTGGATTTTAATGGATAATTGTAGGCATTATAATTTACCTTGGGAGAGGATTTTATAAATATTAGAAGGATTGTTTTTAGCAAACAAGAGACACAAATTAGACATTCATGATAGCCATTGAAGAACTCTAATTCTTGGGTTGTTTTCTCTCATATTTATTATATAGTTTATTTATTTATTATATTAATTAGTTGATAACCATACGTCACCAAATTCTTCTCCACACTTCTGAATTGCAAGAGATAAGAGATTTGAAATTAGTATTGATATCAGTCCTTCCCTGCGAACGATACTCTTCAAAATACTCGACAACAACTTCTGGCACGCTGATGGCTGGGAGGAGGCTGCTCGTGTGGTTGCTGTTGCTGCTGTTGATACAAGGTCCGCAGCCTTTCAATCTCCCTCTCCAGTACTTCATGTTCCACTAAAAACAGCATAGAACATATTAGTGCCCAAACAAATGGAAGAATATACATAATCATGTGATCAATTATTAAACTAAATGTATACAGAAAACTAGCCCAAGAGAAATTAAGATGTTCCAAAAAAGTGTCCAATTTTGGAAAAAATATATTTCAAAACACTCATGAAAAAAAAATTAAAATTGTGGAGTGCAAAGTGAAAACCTGAAATCTGTTAACTTTAACGGTCAATTAACGGAGATTGGTCAAAAGGGTGCAAAGCGAAGCGCTTTTCAAATTTTGGGGTGCATACTGCCAAAAAAAATTGTTTGAGACCAAATCGAAAAAGCGTCAAAACATAAGGGGTGCAAAGTGTCAATCACTCAAAAAAAAATAACAATATTAATTATACTCGTTTGGCTAAGTTGTACGGTAGAATATTTGTTATTTGATTTTATAATATTTTAATATACTATTTATATATCTTTGGATGATCACAAGACGGTCAATTGTTTTTATCATGTGAATTACTGCTGTTTAAAAACAACTTGAAAAAAAACTGACAAGAACTTACATTATGTAATGCTTGTATGAATTTTTGTATGTGCCGCCAAGAGAATTGACATCCCAACAGATAGTGTTTCTCTCAAGCAGTCCCAAAGCTGGAGGCAACATGCTCCTGGGTAATGAGGCTTAGACGATCTTGCATGACTTCCACCGACTGGTAATTAAGAAGGAAAACACAACCTTGTAAATATATAGCCTGGAGGTTAATCCACCAAAATCTTCAAGTTCTAGGAATTGGAAGAATGATTCCCGAAGCCTGTCCGAATTCATGATATCGTCAAACCCTGGAGCAAACTGAGCTACCTGATCCTTAACAGAATCAACAAAGTGATATTAAAGAAGCCGGCAACATAGTTTACTCTATTTGTTATATCTCCCCTTACCTTATATACGAAAAATAGAAAACTCCAGAGTATATCTTTCCACGGGTCGAAGCAATAAAAAAGCATTTGGGATTTTTTCTATCTTTTTCTGTTAGAATTCTAAAAAGATTGAATTTCCTTTTTTTCTTTCAATTTAATACAATATGAAAAAAAAAAAGATACTGGAGATGAAAGCATTTTTCCCATATCCATTCTCCACAACGCTGTCGGAACAAAAATATCGGATACAAAAATTAAATCTACAGATAATAAAAATTATTCACTGAGAGATAAAAAAAGGAAAAATCTGACTGATAGAACAAGCACGATAATAACGAAAACATATACTATTTATATATACTATTTATATATCTTTGGATGATTACAAGACCTTCAATTGTTTTTATCATGTAAATTACTGCTGTTTAAAAACAACTTGAAAAAAACCTGACAAGAACATATATTATGTAATGCTTGTATTAATTTTTGTATGTGCCACCAATTAAGAGAATTGACATCCCGACAGAAAATGTTTCTCTCAGCCAATCCCAAAGCTGGAGGCAGCATGCTCCTGGGTAATGAGGCTTAGACGATCTTGCATGACTTCTACCGACTGGTAAATAAGGAGGAAAACACAACCTTATAAATGTATAACCAAAACCTTGTACAGGTAGATTCTTCAGCGACGTCCAAAAGAATAGGAGAGCTTTTCTCTGCCCTGCTGACATATACTCACCACAGTCTGCAATTTAAGAGGGTGATTCTTAATAATGTTATAATACCATAGCTAGTCGAAAGAATTATAAGTAGATAACTCATCAGAACTTTCATAATATTATGGATCATGTCATTGAATATATATAATGGAAAATATATACTGGCGGCCATAGTCTGGAATTTATATAAGATTGGGGACCAACTCATAAGAAAAGCAAAACTTATGAGGAGAATATGTAAAACAAAGTGCATTGTGCACAGCTAGTCGAAAGGAATAGAAACAAACTTGGAGTTCTTTCATGCACTGCCATACAGCATCCAATCAAAATCTTCAAGTTCTAAGCATTGACAAAATGATTCCCGGAGCCTGTCCAAATTCATGATATCGTCAAACCCTTGAGCAAACTGAGCTACCTGAGCCTTAACAGCATCAACAAAGTGATATTAAAGAAGCCGGGCAACATAGTTTACTCTATTTTAACTATTCACCGGAAAAAAAGAATCCATCAGGGAAGAGCTCAATAGTCTTGGAACCAAAGTTGTCGGTTTCGACAATAAATGTTAAAGCTAGAGCATCTTGATCAACTTCCTCTGAATCCATTTCCAATATTCGCTTGCAACTAGTGTAGAAGACTGGATTTGTATCCCGTATGTCTTCCACGGGAACTTTCTTTCCATCCAGTTGTAGAAATAATACTCTATCAGAGACAATGCCAACCTGAACTTTGTGAATTAAAAAGCCAATGCAACTACTCTTCAAGCAAACTTGAAGTATTCTAGGTGGATTGGATCCACCCTAGTCATTAATTTTAAAATTTGAATTTATCTGAGGATAACCAGGGAGGGATTCAAGGGAAGTATGGGGTGGCTGTGTTCCCCCCAATCCAGACTATCAGTTTTATGAAATTAACTCGGTGAGGTAATCTCAGTTGACCACCTTCAATGTATAAATTCTTGAAATACTGATGTTGAAAGAAATCACTATATCAAACATGGCAGCATATAACCGATAAGAATGTAAACAAAATATAACTTCTACGAAATCATATATAGGGCAAAGTAGAATGACAGAAGCACCAAGCTTACCTGGATTCGGAAAAAACCTTCTACGATCATTTGGACAAGCTACAAAGAGGGCATTTCGAGGGTCAAATATGGCTTGACAAACTAAGATAAACCACTCCCTCAGAACACCGGGGCCAGTAGCTTCCTCATCTTTAAACTGCAAATGTAAACTAGCTTGAAGTGTTTCAGCCTCAGCATGTGCAATGTACTCAAAAGAATCCTCCGAAAATCGTGATTTGTTGATAAGGATCTCTAGGATCAGACTGTTATCCTCATCACTAACTCGTGAAAGTAACATCATTGCCAAATGCCTTCTGCACTCAAAAGTAGTCACCTCTTTATGCTCCGAAATCCATCCATAATCATCATCCTTGCTAGCAAATTTAATAATTAAATAGCAGAAAGAAAGCTTCCTATTCCTCAAAGTTGTCCAAAATTGTCCTGCTAAGGCTGGGAAGTGCTTAGACATGTTATTCAGTTTCATTATGATTGCAACATACTGGTAGCACCCAAGATTTTCAATCTTTGTGGGGGAAAACTTCTCCCATTCTTCAAGACAACAATCCATCTTATTCAACGGCCTAAAGAAAATCTGAACCATGATATTAAATTCTTCATCAGCCCATTCCGAGAGACCTTTGTGTGACCATGATACTTCAAGCATTTTCTTGAGTTTGGTTACAGAAAGGTCTCTCAGAGTGGTCCTTATCAAGAATTTGGTATCATGGTTCAGACTTTCTTTAGGCTGTTGAATAAGATGGATTATTGTCTTGAAGAACTGGAGAAGTTATTGCCGACAAAGAGTGAATATCTTGGGTGCTACCAGTATGTTGCCATCATAATGGAACTGAATAACATGTCTAAGCACTTTCCAGCCCTAGCTAGACAATTTTGGAAAACCTTAAGGAAGAGGAAGCTTTCTTTCTGCTATTTAATTATTAAATATGCTACGAGGGATGAAGATTATAGTTGGATTTTGGAGCATAAGGAGGTGATAATTCTGAGTGCAGAAGAAGGCATTATTTGGCAATGATGTTACTTTCACGAGTTGGTGATGAGGATAACAACCTAATCCTAGAGATACTAATCGATAGATCACGATTGTTGGAGGATTCATTTGAGTACATTGCACACGCTAAGGCCGAAACAGTAATCTATTTCACAATCATAACTATATAGAAAAGGAAAATTCAATTGATATTCTAAAATCCAAATAACCATGGCAAGCAAATGGGGATCGAAAAAAATTAGTATCAGTAATTAAGTACTACCTAACTGTCTATGCAACCGATAGACTATTAATATGCACAAAATTAAACTGAATTAATCGTCCCCGAAACCAGAAAATACTTGGAAATGCCCTGTATCCATATCATCATCACTCGGCAGCAAATCAGTGAAATAATCGGTTAGGTTTCTTCTGATCAGGCTACGTGCTTCTCTGTCCCAAGCTTCACTCCCCGGATTCCGTTTACACAATCTCCAAATTAATGAACACAGCATCATTTTCACCAGAACATTCCCCTAGGGTTTGCTCCGGGTAAAGCTGCTTGCTCTTATAAATTAACAGCTGCTCGTTCAATGGAATTCCAGCTTTCGATTGTATCAAATCAAGAACGTACTCAATCGTATCGTTGACATGAGATCGAATAATTAATGGTTTCATTTCAAAAAACAATTTTACAAGGAACTGTATGGTATAATTTCGATTTTGATTTCGATGGTTCAGAAGTAGTGGTGGCATAATTTTCCGATTTGGGTTTGCAGGAATCGATGGGCTGTATTGTGTGTGTGAGAATGAACAATTTAGAGACGGCTGATATGAATAATTTTGGAGTTCATGTGGCTGTACAGAAAAAACCCTAATTCATGTGGCTGATATACTGGTCTGGATTTATGTACATTTGAATGCATCTATATTTCCGCCCACTTTTTGGGCCTGTTGTTTTAAATTTTAAATGTCCCCAGAGGATCATAGTTATCAAGCTTTAGAATTTTAGCTTTAAGTTCGTAGCACCGATTCAAATAATTTATTATTTATTATTTATTATAATTTTTTTGTCCTTTAACCAGATAACATTATCATCCAGTAATATACATATTACAGTATCGTTATTTAGATATAAATTTTTTGCAAATTAACATTTTATCCTATTTAAATTTTGATTAATATTTAAAAACAATATTCTCAATTACATGTCGTGATATGAATTTGTTTTAGAAGCATATATTTTTTTCAGTAAAATCATGACATTGTTTATTATGGGAAATTTATTCTCCAATCGGCTTGTATAGTCTTTAATCTTTAGTAAAATTGGATTTTTTTTGGTATAATTGTTTTAAAAGTAAAATGTGTAATTAAAATTAGTTGGAGATCTTGTTGGTTCACGAGTTGTAGTTATTTCGATAGTTGTTGGACAAATTTATACTCTTTATTTTATTAACGAGCAAATCTTTAACAAATATCAAACTACCAAATTTCGTTATCATCAATTACTTTTTTAAGTTAAGAATTTGGGAATAGAGGTAATTGTAATTCTCACCCCAGCAACTTTAATTTTAAAAAAAATGTATAGAAAGACTTAATAAAAAAAACATATGCAGCCCAAAATTCACTATTACAGAATATACTTTTTGCAACGGAATTTTTGTGTTGTGTCTATTAAAAAATGTCGTCCAACTCTTTTTCTAGCATCGGTTTATAACTACTTAATCCACACATATAATGAATTTTTTTGATTTATAGCGTTCTTCAAATAACCAACATTGTATTTTACGTCGGTAAACAATAGCCACCGCTTAAAAGGAGTTTTCTGTGTCGATTTACGGAACACCGAGACAGTAGGTGACATTTTCTACTGTGGTTCACCAAATAACAACGCTATAGATCTATAGTTTCTAGAACTATAGGGTCGTGAGACAATTATCCAGCGTAATAGAATGTTTTTATAAATTATTTAAAAATCTAAAAAATAGTTATTGTATATTTGTTCCATCGGGTTTACGGTTGATTTTAGTCAAAAATCACCATATAATTTGCTTACACCAGTTTGCTCTCGACAAAATCAATTTGCAATACCCTTGACAAAAACCAATTGCTCTCTTAATTAGTCTGCTCAATCTCTCAATTTGCAAGACCGTCGATTTATATTTAACATATGAAGTACTGCTGCTGTTTAAAAATAACTTGAAAAAAACCAGACAAGAATGTATATTATGTAATGCTTGTATTAATTTTTGTATGTGCCACCAAGAGAATTTACATCCCTGACATATGGAGTAATGCTTATCTCAAGCAGTCCCAAAGCTGCAGGCAACATGCTCCTGGGTAACGAGGCTTAGACGATCTTGCATGACGTCCAAAAGAATAGGAGAGCTTTTCTCTGCCCTGCTGACATTCTCGCCACAGTCTGCAATTTAAGAGGGTGATTCTTAATAATGTAATATCATACCTAGTGCATTGTGCACAGCTAGTTGAAAGAATAGGTAGATAACTCATCAGAACCTGCATAATACTCCCTATGTTAGCATATAATAGTCGTTTGACTTTTTTTCACATACCTTTAAAAGTTTTGGCCGTACACTTAGAAATATTACTTCTAATTTTTTTTCGTGGACAAAAATATGTGAGTCATATTTTTATTTACAAAAAGAAAATTTTAAAAATAATATTTCTAAGTGTACTATCAAAACTTTTAGAACTACATAAAAAAAAGTAAAACTACTATTATATCCAAACAGAAGGAGTATTAATTAGGATCACGTCATAGAATATATAATAAGAGTAGGTATTACTGACTCATACCTCCCAGAACCAAGATATCTGAGGATCAGTTTCCTCATAGCCATTGTAATCAGTGTGAGACTTCCAATCCTCAACACATAGAGGTCTTTCACTGCCATACAGCATCCAATCAAAATCTTCAAGTTCTAAGCATTGGAAAAATGATTCCCGGAGCCTGTCCGAATTCATGATATCGTCAAACCCTTGAGTAAACTGAGCTACCTGATCCTTAACAGAATCAACAAAGTGATGTTGAACAAGCCGAGCAACATAGTTTACTCTATTTTTACTATTCACGGAAATATTTTTTCCATCAGGCAAGAGCTCCACAATATTTTTGGATCCAAAGTTGTCTGCTTCGACAATAAAAGTTAAAGCTAGAGCATCTTGATCAACTTCATCTGGATCCATTTCCAAAATTCGCTTGCAACTACTGTAGAAGACTGGATCTGTATCCCGTATGTCTTCCACAGAAACTTTCTTTCCGGCCAGTTGTTGAAAAAATACTCTATCAAAGACAATGCCAACCTGAACTTTGCGAATTAAGGCCAATGCAATTACTCTTCCAGCAAACTTGAAGTATTCTAGGTGCAATGGATCCACCCTAGACACTGCAAATTCGGACGAGTCATTAATTTAAAAAATTGAATTTATCAGAGAATAACCAGGGAGGAATTCAAGGGGAGAATATGGGGTGAGGTATAAAATTTTTAAAATACTAATGTTGAAAGCAATCACTATATCAAACACCAGGGCAAAATATATTAAAGTCACCCATACGATTCATACTCGCAGAAGCATAAACAAAATATAACTTCTATGAATCATATATAGGGCAAAGTAGAATGACAGAAGCACCAAGCTTATTACCTGAATTCGGAAAAAACCTTCTACGATCATTTGGACAAGCTACAAAGAGGGCATTTCGAGGGTCAAATATGGCTTGACAAACTAAGACAAACCACTCCCTCTGAACACCAGGGCCAGTAGCTTCCTCATCTTTAAACTGCAAATCTAAACTAGCTCGAAGTGTTTCAGCCTCAGAGTGTGCAATGTATTCAAAAGAGTCCTCCAACAATCGTGATCTGTCAATAAGCATGATCTCTTGGATCAGGTTGTTATCCTCATCACTAACTCGTGCAAGTAACATCATTGCCAAATGCCTTCTGCACTCAAAATTTGTCACCTCTTTATGCACCGAAATCCATTCATAATCATCCTCCTTGCTAGCATATTTAATAATTAAATAGCAGAAAGAAAGCTTCCTATTCCTCAAAGTTGTCCAAAACTGTTTTGCTAAGTCTGGGAAGTGCTTAGACATAATATTCAGCTCCATTATGATTGCAACATACTGGTAGCACCCAAGATTTTCACTCTTAGTCGGCAATAACTTCTCCAGTTCTTCAAGACAAGAATCCATCTTGTTCAGCAGCCTAAAGAAAGTCTCAACCATGATACTAAATTCTTGATAAGGACCATCCTGAGATACCTTCCTGTATCGAAACTCAAAGAATAGCTCCTCTGTAATAAATGTTTCTACAGGCATCAGAAAGTTTTTGAGATAGACAACCTCAGTCAATAAAGGATGTGAGGGACTCATCCTTGTATCCGGTTCTATACCAGCATCCATAGAATGAACTATCTCATCGGCAGCCTCTGCAACAAAAGTTTGCATGTCTTTTATAAAATTAACAAGATAAGCATAGCCAGCTCCATTCGGTGCAGTCTTCATCTCAGTACATTTGACCATGTCACTAAGACATCTTCGGCACGTGTTAAACATAGCATCGTTGCGGTAATATGGCATCCCACGCAACGCCTTGCAAATCTCTAAATATATTGGTATACATTGTAGGGAGAGATGTCGAGGCAGTAAAGAAATTACTCTTGAATCAACTCATTGCCAAATATCATATTTGTTGGGTACAGAACTTGAAGAAAACAGAAGATTTTATTGTTTCTTGATAAATTACATGTGCTGCTATAGCAGTCTTTATATAGATAGACAAAGTATCTAGACTCTTCCTAGAATTCATCATTAATTAGATACATGAATAATTTGGAGACTCTTGGTTTCATACATTGAACATTGATCATGACTCTAGGACTAGAATATTCTGGATACTTGGATTATAGGAATTACAAATTATCTTTTTAACATCCCCTCTTAATTTGTAATTCTCATCTGATCTCTAAAGTATGCGAACTTATTACTTGAGATTGACTTTGTGAGCATGTCTGCAACTTGCTCATTTGTACCAATGTAGTCCAACCGAATTTCTTCCTCTTGCACCAAATCCCGAATGAAATGATAACGAAGTTTAATATGCTTGGTCTGACTATGAAAAACAGGATTTTCAGTCATTGCTATGGCTGATTTGTTGTCGCAGTAGATAATAGTTGGATCATTCTGGACTTGCTCCAAGTCGGCCAAAATTCGTCTTAACCAAACAGCTTCACATGATGCTTCTGTTGCAGAAACATATTCAGCTTCTGTGGAAGATAGTGCTGTTGTTTTCTGCTTTTTTGATGACCAAGAGATAGCATTTGTTCCTAAAAAGAAAACATATCCAGATGTACTCTTGCCATCATCCAATGATCCTCCCCAATCACTATCTGTATACCCAATCAGCCTGTTATCTTCATTATGAACATACTTGAGACCATGATTTTTTGTACCCTTAAGATAGCGTAGAACGCGTTTTGCAACTGCATAGTGTATACGACTTGGATTATGCATGAATCTTGAAAGAAGGCTGACTGATTGTACTATATCAGGCCGTGTATTTGTGAGATATATAAGTGATCCCACAAGACTTCTATAGAGTCTTTCATCAACCTTGTCTGATCCATCATCAAGTTGTAATTTCTGATTTGTAGCCATTGGAGTTTTCATTGGATTACAACCTTCCATGCGGAACTTCTTTAACAGGCCATCAACATATCTTTCTTGAGACAGAAATATTTCTCCTTTTGATTGTTTTACTTGAATACCCAGAAAATATTTCATGAGGCCTAGATCAGTCATCTCAAATTCTTCTTTCATAGAGTTCTTAAAATCTTCGACCATATCAGCATTGGTTCCCACATAAATCAAGTCATCCACATATAAACATGCAATGAGAAAGTCATGCGTACCAGATTTTTTTACATACAAGGATGGCTCACTTTTGCTTCTGAGGAAACCTTTTTTACGAAAATAACCATCAATCTTAGCATTCCAAGCACGTGGCGCTTGCTTCAGTCCATATAACGCCTTAACAAGACGATAAACTTTATCTTCTTTTCCTTTTATCACGTACCCTTGAGGCTGCTCCACGTAAACCTCTTCCTTGAGTTCACCATTTAGGAACGCTGACTTGACATCGAGTTGATAAACTGGTAGTTGAAGTTGAGCTGCCAGTGCAAGAACAGTTCTAATTGTTTCCATGCGAGCCACTGGAGAAAATGTTTCAGTGAAATCAACTCCGGGCTGCTGAGAATATCCTTTCGCTACTAATCAAGCTTTGTGCTTCTGTATACTTCCATCCTCATTATATTTTGTTTTGAAAACCCATTTAACTCCAATTACGTCTTTGTTAGTTGGACGATCAACAAGATGCCACGTATTATTTCTCTCAATTGTTGAAATTTCTTCATCCATCGCTTTTCTCCAAGTTTGTTCTTTTGCAGCTTCTTCATAATATTGGGGTTCGCCAGTAAAAAATGCCACATTACAAGAATCGTATACATCATATATTGAGCGAATTCTTCTGACAGATGTATCTGTGGTGCCTTCAATTAATTCAAAGTCTTCTGCAGGTTTGGAATCGTCACTGAATTCTGGTACATATAAAGGAACATTATTTGCAGGTGATTGAGGTGATTTTTCATCAGGAAACCACCTTCCTGTTTCTTCAAAAATCACATCTCGTGAGATAGTAATATCCTTTGTGGCTGGATTGTAGAGACGGTAGCCTTTTGACTCTTCACTATAGCCAAGAAAAATAAGTTTTTCACCCTTTTCATCAAACTTTTCTCTGCGTTGGGCAGGAATGAGAGAGTAAGCAATGCAACCGAATACTCGGAGCCCTTGTACATCAGGTTTCTTCTTGTACCAGGCTTCATATGGAGTTTTGTTGAATACGGCTTTTGTTGGAGAAATATTGAGTATATAGACAGTTGTGTTAACAGCCTCGGCCCAGAAATCATTCGAAAGACCTTTACCTTTTAACATGCTTCTCGCCATTTCAACAATTGTCCGATTTTTGCGTTCAGCGACACCATTTTGTTGGGGGCTGTACCTGATTGTTAGCTGCCTTCGAATACCTTTCTCTTTGCAATAATCTCGAAAACGATTTGATAAATACTCTCCGCCGCGATCTGTTCTAAGCATTTTGATTTGTTTGTTGCTTTGCTTCTCCACCAGTGCCATAAATTGTAGAAAATAAGTGAAGACCTCAGACTTTTGCTTGAGAAAATAGACCCACATCATCCTTGTATGGTCATCAACAAACAAAAGAAAGTACTTGCTGCCATTTATTGATGGAGTTCGTGATTCACATAGATCTGAGTGAATCAATTCCAGCGGTGCTTTTGCTCTCCAAGCAGTCCTTGGAAAAGGCAGTCTATGCATTTTTCCGTAGATGCACCCTTCACATACTTTGTTTACATCTGAGATATCAGGTAGACCAACCACCATATTTTTATCTTTCAATAATTTAAGGCCCTTGAAATTGAGATGTCCATATCTCAAGTGCCATAAAATTGAGTCCTGACTAGTATCAACTTTAAGAGCAAATGTGTCATGTAGTGGCAGAGTCAATGGAAATGTTTTGTTTGGCATCATCTTCACTTTTGCCACTTCAGATATTTTCTTTTTGTCGAAAATAATACATTGCTCAGCATCAAATGTCAGAGAAAACCCCTTTTTCATTAGTTGGCCAGTGCTTAAGAGATTCTGTGTTAATTCTGGAACATAGTAAACATCAGTAATTTTTTGAGGCTTACCTTCGTTTGAATGAAAGACAATGACTCCTCTGCCTTCAATTTTGAGAGTCTTTCCATCTCCAATCTTTACCTCAGACTTCTGACTTTCATCAAGTTCTGCAAATAGCTCTCGGATTCCGGACATATGATTACTGCAAGCACTGTCAATATACCAGCAGTGGTGTTGTTGCAGTTGCGTATTCATGCATGAAAAAGTTACTTGCGCGTCTCCATCCTGCTCTGAGAAATTAGCCTGATCTCTATTTTGAAACCAGCAATCCTTCTGAGAATGATTTGGAATTTTGCATCTTTTACAACGAAAGATGCAATTTCTTGATTCATGATTTGTCTTGTTACATATAATGCATTTCGAATTATTGTTTCTGTTATTAAAATTGTACCTCTTTCCTCTGCCTCGTGTTCGCCAATTTTGATTCCTCCCTCTGTTGCTGCTTTGGTTGTTGTAACTGCTCCGTTTGTTACCATCCTGATGTGAAGCTTCCCTCTTATCAGAAATGTTCATTTTTGCTTGAAAAGCTTGATCCATAGGCTGATTTGCAAATCTTTGTATTCTTTCTTGATGTGCTTCAAGAGCACCCATCAGTTCATCAAGAGTAAGTGTTGCCAGATCTTTAGAAACTTCAATGGCCGCTACCACATGTTCAAATTTTGCAGGAAGGCTTCTCAAGACCTTCATCACAATTTTTTTGTCTTCTAAGGTATCACCATAACTTATAATCTGATTCGTTATGGTTGAAACTTTGGAGAAAAATTCAGAAACAGTTTCGCTTTCTTTCATCTGCATATTATCAAATTCTTTCCAAAGTGATTGGAGTTTTACCGAGATTACTTTGTCATATCCTTGAAACTGCTTCCTCAGGATCTCCCATGCTTCTTTTGAAGTTTTAGCACTCATGATACGCGGAAAGATGACTTTTCTGACTCCTTGTTGAATAAAAAGAAGAGCTTTTGCATCCTTTTTTCTGTTATTTTTGAATTCAGTTTGTTTGGCTGCTGACCAGGATGTTATCTCCTCCTGAGTTGCTGCTGCTGCTTCGTACCCCTCATCAACTAATTCCCATAGATCATGAGACATAAACAATGTCCTCATTTGAATGCTCCAGAAATCATAACTCTCACCATTGAAAATCGGAATACTATTTTGAGCATAGCTGAATATTGAATCATTACTTGTTGCCATGATATTTAAAAAAAAAGGGAGTAATTTGATGATTTGGGTATTTGTAGGAGTGAGATAAGATTAGCTCTGATACCAATTTTGTTGGGTACAGAACTTGAAGAAAACAGAAGATTTTATTGTTTCTTGATAAATTACATGTGCTGCTATAGCAGTCTTTATATAGATAGACAAAGTATCTAGACTCTTCCTAGAATTCATCATTAATTAGATACATGAATAATTTGGAGACTCTTGGTTTCATACATTGAACATTGATCATGACTCTAGGACTAGAATATTCTGGATACTTGAATTATAGGAATTACAAATTATCTTTTTAACAATATTTTGAGGAGACATATATAACATTGCTAAAGAAGCTGGTACATGAGAACAACAAAATACCTGCAGATAATGACCGAAATAATTATCATTATCCTTCGGCAGAAAATCTCCGAAATAATCAGATAAGTTTCTTCTAATCACGCGACGTGCTTCTCTATCCCAAGCTTCATTCCCCGAATTTCTTTTACACAATCTCCAAATCAATGAAACAATCTCATCAACTAACTGTTGAGCTTTGACAAGACGAGTACTCCGCATGACTCCAACCAACTGTAGCACAGCATCATTTTCTACACAACATTCCCCCAGGGTTTGCTCCGGGTAAATCTGCTTGCTCTTATAAATTAACATCTGCACGTTCGATAGAATTCCAGCTTTCGATTGTATCAAATCAAGAACGTACCCAATCGTATCGTTAACATCCGCTCGAATAACTAATGTGTTCATTCCAGAAAACAATCTTACAAGGAACTGTAGGCTAGAGTGCGATTTCGATGACTCAGCCGAACACGCTGCTGATCGAGCACCGGAGACGGAGTTGATAACGTCAGATCTCATTGTAACGGCGGAAGAGGAACTCACACCATCATCGACACGGGTATAAGCGTCCAGTTTATGTTTGCAGGAATCGATTAGAGACATTTGGTGTGTTCAATATCGAAGACAATATTTTAGAGATGACCGACCGTATAAATTAAGAGCCGCCGGAGAGAAAAATCCTTCTCGGCTTTCAGAAATCCTGCTCTTATAAGTTAATATTACTCTCGTCGTATTTTAATATTTTTAGACATTAAATTCTAGTTACGTGTTTCATATTAAAAATAGCAAAACGGTTATCAGCTTTATCCGTAGAATGAAGATACCATTTTCTTAATATGAGAAATAATCACGATTCTGTGTGCGTTATCTCCAAATTTTGATTTTTCATATCTATCCAATTTTGTATTTTTTCACAATGTTATATCGATAATTTTATTCACTACTTCATCTTCCTCCGCTATCTCTAATTTGTATGTGGGTTCATAATCTATATCGGTTGCCTGCATCGGTTGTTTTAAATTTGGAATGTTCAAAAGTTTGATAATTAACAATACTTCTCGGTTTTCATAACTATTGAATTCTTCGCATTTTTTGTTGTTGAATAAATTTCAACCAATTTCCGAAACCTTGTCGAAAATTTAATATGACTCTTGTCGTATTTTAAGATAGTGCCGGATATAAATTCTTATTACGTGTTTCATATTTATGATAGCCAAACAGTTATTAGATAAATCTGTAGGTGCAAATACTATTTTTTAACATGAGATGTAATTACAATTACGCACTACAAAGTTTAATATCACTGCTAATTTTTGAAATTTTGTCCAAAGTTTAATATCACTCTTGTCGTATTTTGAGATACTTCTAGATATTAAAATCTAATTATTACGTGTTTTATGTTTCATATTTATGATGGCAAAACAGTTATCCGGTAGATCTGCAGAATGGAGATATTATATTTTAATATGTGAAATAATTACGATCGGTTTAGGGGTGGAAAAATCCAACACGCTTCCGAAACCTGACACGAATTCGTCTCGATAAATACAAATGAGGGTCCGAGATTTTATATATCAGATCGGGTTCGAGTGGGGTAATTTTTTCTCTGAACCCGACCCGAGTTTTTTGGGAATAATTTACCAAACCCGATCCGATATATAAAATCTCAGACCCTCATTTGTATTTATCGAGACGAATTCGTGTCGGGCTTCGGGAGCGTGTCGGATTTTGCCAACCCTACACAGAATCGTAATTATTTCTCATATTAAAAAATAATATATGCATTCTACATATCTACCGCATAACTGTTTTGCTATCATAAATATGAAACATAAAACCCGTAATTAGAATTTAATATCTAGCAGTATCTCAAAATACGACAAAAGTGATATTAAACTTTGGAAAAAATTTCAAAAACTGGTAGTGATATTAAACTTTGTAGTGCGTTATTGTAATTATATCTCATGTTAAAAAATAGTATTTGCACCTACAGATTTACCTAATAAATGTTTGACTATCATAAATATGAAACACGTAATAAGAATTTATATCCTGCACTATCTTAAAATACGACAAGAGTCATATAAAATTTTCGACAAGGTTTCGGAAATTGGTTGAAATTTATTCAACAACAAACAATCCGAAGAATTCAATAGTTCTGAAAACCGAGAAGTATTGTTAATTACAAAACTTTTGAACATTCCAAATTTAAAAAATCGATGTAGGCAACTGACATAGATATGAACCCACAGACAAATTAGAGATAGCGGAGGAAGATGAAGTAGTGAATAAAATTATCGATATAATATTGTAAAAGAATACAAAATTGGATAAATATAAAAAATCAAAATTTAGAGATAACGCACACGGAATCATGATTATTTCTCATATTTAACATGGTATCTTCATTCTACAGATACAGCTGATAACCGTTTTGCTATTTTTTAATATGAAATACGTAACTAGAATTTAATGTCTAAAAATATATTAAAATACGACGAGAGTAATATTAACTTATAAGAGCAGGATTTATGAAAGCCGAGAATGATTTTTCTCTTCGACAGCTCTTAATTTATACAGTCAGTCATCTTTATAATATTGTCTTCGATATTGAACACACAATGTCTCTAATCGATTCCTGCAAACGCAAGTTAGACGCTTATACCCCTGTCGATGATGGTGTGAGTTCCTCTTCCTTCGTTAGAACAAGAACTGACGGTATCAACTCTGTCTCCCGTGCTCTCGATCAGCAGCGTGTTCTGCTGAGTCATCGAAATCGAACTCTAGCCTACTGACGTTCCTTGTAAGATTGTTTTCGGGAAATAAAACATTAGTTATTCGAGCTGATGTTAACGACACGATTGAGTATATTCTTGATTTCATACAATCGAAAGCTGGAATATCGTCGAACGTGCAGCTGTTAATTTATAAGAGTAAGCAGCTTTACCCCGAGCTAACATACCCCGGGGGATAATATTGTTGCGGTAATATGTCATTGCACGCAACGCCTTGCAAATCTCTAAAAATATAGGGATATATTGTTGGGAGATATTTCGAGTCAGCAAAAAAATCAACATATATAATAAACTCCTCACAAAATATCATATGATATATAGACATATATAACATTGTTAAAGCAGCTGGTGCACCGGAATACGAAAATACCTGCAAATGCCCTATATAGAGCCATGTCATCATCACTCGGCAGCAAATCAGTGAAGTAATGAGTCAGGTTTCTTCTGCTTCACTGTCCCAAGATTCCTTCCCCGAATTCCGTTTAGACAATCTCCAAATCAATGAAAAAATCTCATCAGCTAACTGTCGAGCTTTCACAAGAGGCCGAATTCCCCTAGAGTTTGCTCCGGGTAAAGCTGCTTGCTCGTATAAATTGACGGCTGCACGTTCGATGGAATTCCAGCTTTCGATTGTATCAAATCGAATAATTAATGTTTTCATTTCAGAAAACAATCTTACAAGGAACTGTATGGTAGGGTTTGATTTCGATGGCTCAGAAGAAGTGGAGCCGTGGGCAGCATAATTTTCCAATTAGGGTTTGCAGGAATCGATGAGCGATATTGTGTGTGTAAGAATGAACAATTTAGAGACGGCTGATATGAATAATTTTGGAGCTCATGGTTGGGAGAAAAACCCTATTTGGCTGTTTACTTGTGTGTATGCGTATCTACTCCGATTTACATTTGCATCTATTATTTCAGCACACTCTTTTTGGGCCTTTTAAATTTGAAAGGTCCCAAATTTTCATATGCTATATCCGCTAAATTTAAATTTGCACCTATATTTTAGGTATACTTTTTTGGATTGTTTTAAAATTTTGAAATGTCCCAAATTTTCATAGTTATCACAAGTTTTAAAGCTTTAGTTTTAGTTTAGTGGCAGCGATTCAGATTACTTTTTTAAGTTATTATTTATTATAATCTTATTGTCTTTTTATTTGAGTACATTATATTCTTCTTAATATATATATATATATATATATATATATATATATATATATATTTATTTACAGTATTGTTAGTTTGATATATATAGAGCTTTAATATACATTTTTACATTATAGTTTTTAAATTAGATACAAATTTCTTATAAATTAAATTTTTATCCTATTTTAAAATTTGATTTTTTCTAATTTTTTTTTCTTAATTACATGTTATATTATGAATTTGTTTTAGAATGATATATTTTATTTTTGTATAATCATTATGTTGTTTATTATTTCTAAAGAGATGAAAAATATATTTTTCAATCCCACTTGTAGAGTCTTTAATTTTTAGTCAAATTCAAATTTTTTTGTTTGTAATTGATTTTGAAGTCTAATAAGCAAGTGTTATGTGTAACTAAAATTAGTTAGAGATCTTGTCAGTTATTTCAATAGTTGTTGGACAAATCTATGATCTTTATTAATAAACAAAACCTCCTTTGAGTGAAACATCATAATTAACAAATATTAAATTAACAAAATTTTGTTATCATCAATTACTTTTTTAATTTAATTATTATTATTCAACTACGAAACAACTTACATATTGCCGATGATTTTATATTATAGTGATTGTTCCACCAATATATATTTACATCGCCAACAAAATTGTTCGTTTTAAATTTAGAACTCAAACAATTTAATTTAAAAAACAACTCATAAAATTCTTAATTTTTTTTAAATTCAAATAAACAAAAAGTCTAATTAAATTATTAGTCAATTCCATATTATTCTTAAATTTAATTCAAACCCTATCCTCCACAAGAGTACTGCAGTAAAGACGAAGAAGAGGATGATACTATCATGACAAACTTAAATACTATATTTTGATACGAAGAGAACGAGTTTGGTATCGATTTTACTTATTTCATTTTTATTTATCCGATTATATACATCTTTTTGATACAAAAAGAAATTAATAATATGAAAAAACATTATATTATTAATTATATTAATATTTAAATTAACCAGCTCACCCAATTTTTCTAAATAAAAAATATCAATTCAATAATAATTGGAACACATGATAATGTCTCAATTATATTTAACCAAAACGCAATTTCTAGTTAAATTCAATCTAATACCACTACTCATACCAAAGAACATTATAGAAATTAAAATTTTTTAATAACATCATTTTTTAAGAAGGTAGCATTTCCTAATTTTTGAGACATATATTTGTATTGCAAATTTTGCACATGTCATATTATTCCCTTATTCAAACCATATACAAGTGGTAGATTATAAACGAAACTGCTATTTGTTGAAAATGTTATAAAATATAACCTTCCCAAAATCTTTGAAATTTTAAAGTGTAATGTGTTCAATATTTTGATGATTTGATTATGTGATGGATATATATAACTTTAAGCGTTGACGGAAGTGGTAATGAGAGTATTATGTGATGACATGAGTCATCCTTATGTTGTTGTCTCTGGGGGAGATCCGGTTATTAAAGGTTGAGATTAAGTTGTGTGAATGTAATTGAATTTGTGGGGATGTTTATGGATGTTTTAGTCTTTTGTTTGTGTATGATTATGTGTTTGGGATGTTTTGTTAATGAAAATTATGATAGTGTGGTTTGAATATTTGCTTGGATTGTATAATAGTTAAAATGTTTGTTAGGTATATATTGAATAGTGAATGCATGTATGGACAGGTTTTTGACCATACTTGAATGGTAAAAAATGGCAGAAATATATAAAATTGCACGGGCTTTAGAATATAAATCCAAACTTACGACAGATATATATGTCGAAAGTTCCACATTTCTCTATAATTTATGGCAGATATTCACAATAGGCTCAGTCGTGAGAAAACTACAGACGGAATTTTTCGTCACAAGAACGGAACCAAAAATACGAAATTATGGGTCCACAATAAACATATGACGGAACTTTCCATCCTAAAATGTCCAACTTACGACGGACTGTACGTCGTAAGTTTAACTATGAATATGCTAGAATTGCGGGTTCTACCAGGTCAACTTATGGTGGATACGCGCATGTGGACTATGCGTTTCTAGTTGGGTAAATAGGGCACTAATCTTAATAATATATATTTTGGACACTTCATCTATCAAAATGTGAGATTTTGGTCATTTTCTCATGAGAGTAGTTATGGTTAGAGTTGTTTAAGTTCGATTTAGTGTAAAACTAATTGATTAATTTAGTTATGAGCTACTCTTCTTTTATCGAAGTTTATTTGGTAATATAGATTATGTTGTCATAATAATTACTAGTATGATTTCTAATAACCTGTATGCAATCCTATTTTCAGAGGTTTAAATTGATTTTCTATTAAAACTCTTAAAAGATACAAAGTTTTGAAATATTTATTTTTACATTTTTTCAAAAAATAAAGGTTTTAAATAATTTTTGTGTTCGTAACACCAGATTCAGAGTCCCGCATCTGAGAGATGTTAGAGTTATATTCAGCACCTAAAACGTGAGTCATGATTAATTTGGATCAAATATAACATAATAGTTCTTAATAAAATCTAAATTAGGATAGTCCGATCTAGAAGAATAATTTGAATATATGTCATCTTTGAATTTAGGAATAGAGGTAATTGTAATTCTCACCCCCGCGACTTTAATTTTAAAAAAAAATGTATAGCAAGACTTAATAAAAAAAAAAACATATGCACCCCAAAATTCACTATTACAGAAAATACTTTTTGCAACGTACATTTTGTGTTGTATTTATTAAAAATCGTCGCGCAACTCTTTTTCTAGCATCGGTTTAAGTATCCACACATATAATGAATTTTTTTGATTTATAGCGACGGTTCTTCAAATAACCGACACTGTGTTTTACGTCGGTCAACAATAGCCACCGCTTAAAAGGAGTTTTCTGTGTCGATTTACAGGACACCAAGACTGTACATTTTCTGCAGTGGTTCACGAAATAAGGACGCTATAGATCTATAGTTTCTAGCATCGCCAGACAATTATCCAGCGTAATAGAATGTTTTTATAAATTATTTAAAAATCTAAAAAATAGTTATTGTATATTTGTTCCATCGGGTTTATGGCTGATTTTAGTCAAAAATCACCATATTTGCTTACACCAGTTTGCTCTCGACAAAATCAATTTGCAATACCCTTGACAAAAACCAATTGCTCTCTTAGTCTGCTCAATCTCTCAATTTGCAAGACCGTCAATTTATATTTAACATATGAAGTACTGCTGTTTAAAAATAACTTGAAAAAAACCAGACAAGAATGTATATTATGTAATGCTTGTATTAATTTTTGTATGTGCCACCAAGAGAATTTACATCCCTGACATATGGAGTAATGTTTATCTCAAGCAGTCCCAAAGCTGCAGGCAACATGCTCCTGGGTAACGAGGCTGAGACGATCTTGCATGACTTCCAACGATTGGTAAGGAGGAAAGCACAACCGATAGAAGCACGTCTGAGAAGTTGGAAGGCGATTGCACGTCTCGTTCACCTTGTAAATGTATAGCCTGGAAGTTAAGCCACCAAAACCTTCTACAGGTAGATTCTTCAGCGACGTCCAAAAGAATAGTAGAGCTTTTCTCTGCCCTGCTGACATACTCGCCACAGTCTGTGATTTAAGATGGGTGATTCTTAATAATGTAATATCATACCTAGTGCATTGTACACAGCTAGTTGAAAGGATAAGTAGATAACTCATTAGAACTTGCATAATACTCCCTCTGTTAGAATATAATAGTCGTTTGACTTATTTTTCACGTATTTTTAAAAGTTTTGACCGCGCACTTAGAAATGTTATTTTTAAAATTTTCTTTTCGTGAACAAAAATATGTGAGTCATATTTTTATTTACAAAAAGAAATTTTTAAAAATAATATTTCTAAGTGTACTGTCAAAACTTTTAGAACTACGTAAAAAAAAGTAAAACTACTGTTATATCCAAACAGAAGGAGTATTAATTAGGATCACGTCATAGAATATATAATAAGAGTAGGTATTACTGACTCATACCTCCCAGAACCAAGATATCTGAGGATCAGTTTCCTCATAGCCATTGTAATCAGTGTGAGACTTCCAATCCTCAACACATAGAGGTCTTTCACTGCCATACAGCATCCAATCAAAATCTTCAAGTTCTAAGCATTGGAAAAATGATTCCCGGAGCCTGTCCGAATTCATGATATCGTCAAACCCTTGAGTAAACTGAGCTACCTGATCCTTAACAGAATCAACAAAGTGATATTGAACAAGCCGAGCAACATAGTTTACTCTATTTTTACTATTCACGGAAATATTTTTTCCATCAGGCAAGAGCTCCACAATATTTTTGGATCCAAAGTTGTCTGCTTCGACAATAAAAGTTAAAGCTAGAGCATCTTGATCAACTTCATCTGGATCCATTTCCAAAATTCGCTTGCAACTACTGTAGAAGACTGGATCTGTATCCCGTATGTCTTCCACAGAAACTTTCTTTCCGGCCAGTTGTTGAAAAAATACTCTATCAAAGACAATGCCAACCTGAACTTTGCGAATTAAGGCCAATGCAATTACTCTTCCAGCAAACTTGAAGTATTCTAGGTGCAATGGATCCACCCTAGACACTGCAAATTCGGACGAGTCATTAATTTAAAAAATTGAATTTATCAGAGAATAACCAGGGAGGAATTCAAGGGGAGAATATGGGGTGAGGTATAAATTTTTTAAAATACTAATGTTGAAAGCAATCACTATATCAAACACCAGGGCAAACTATATTAAAGTCACCCATACGATTCATACTCGCAGAAGCATAAACAAAATATAACTTCTATGAATCATATATAGGGCAAAGTAGAATGACAAAAGCACCAAGCTGATTACCTGAATTCGGAAAAAACCTTCTACGATCATTTGGACAAGCTACAAAGAGGGCATTTCGAGGGTCAAATATGGCTTGACAAACTAAGACAAACCACTCCCTCTGAACACCAGGGCCAGTAGCTTCCTCATCTTTAAACTGCAAATCTAAACTAGCTCGAAGTGTTTCAGCCTCAGAGTGTGCAATGTATTCAAAAGAGTCCTCCAACAATCGTGATCTGTCAATAAGCATGATCTCTTGGATCAGGTTGTTATCCTCATCACTAACTCGTGCAAGTAACATCATTGCCAAATGCCTTCTGCACTCAAAATTTGTCACCTCTTTATGCACCGAAATCCATTCATAATCATCCTCCTTGCTAGCATATTTAATAATTAAATAGCAGAAAGAAAGCTTCCTATTCCTCAAAGTTGTCCAAAACTGTTTTGCTAAGTCTGGGAAGTGCTTAGACATATTATTCAGCTCCATTATGATTGCAACATACTGGTAGCACCCAAGATTTTCACTCTTAGTCGGCAATAACTTCTCCAGTTCTTCAAGACATGAATCCATCTTGTTCAGCAGCCTAAAGAAAGTCTCAACCATGATACTAAATTCTTGATAAGGACCATCCTGAGATACCTTTCTGTATCGAAACTCAAAGAATAGCTCCTCTGTAATAAATGTTTCTACAGGCATCAGAAAGTTTTTGAGATAGACAACCTCAGTCAATAAAGGATGTGAGGGACTCATCCTTGTATCCGGTTCTATACCAGCATCCATAGAATGAACTATCTCATCGGCAGCCTCTGCAACAAAAGTTTGCATGTCTTTTATAAAATTAACAAGATAAGCATAGCCAGCTCCATTCGGTGCAGTCTTCATCTCGGTACATTTGACCATGTCACTAAGACATCTTCGGCACGTGTTAAACATAGCATCGTTGCGGTAATATGGCATCCCACGCAACGCCTTGCAAATCTCTAAATACATTGGTATACATTGTAGGGAGAGATGTCGAGGCAGTAAAGAAATTAACGTAATCAACTCTTGAATCAACTCATTGCCAAATATCATATTTTGAGGAGACATATATAACATTGCTAAAGAAGCTGGTACATGAGAACAACAAAATACCTGCAGATAATGACCGAAATAATTATCATTATCCTTCGGCAGAAAATCTCCGAAATAATCAGATAAGTTTCTTCTAATCACGCGACGTGCTTCTCTATCCCAAGCTTCATTCCCCGAATTTCTTTTACACAATCTCCAAATCAATGAAACAATCTCATCAACTAACTGTTGAGCTTTGACAAGACGAGTACTCCGCATGACTCCAACCAACTGTAGCACAGCATCATTTTCTACACAACATTCCCCCAGGGTTTGCTCCGGGTAAATCTGCTTGCTCTTATAAATTAACATCTGCACGTTCGATGGAATTCCAGCTTTCGATTGTATCAAATCAAGAACGTACCCAATCGTATCGTTAACATCCGCTCGAATAACTAATGTGTTCATTCCAGAAAACAATCTTACAAGGAACTGTAGGCTAGAGTGCGATTTCGATGACTCAGCCGAACACGCTGCTGATCGAGCACCGGAGACGGAGTTGATAACGTCAGATCTCATTGTAACGGCGGAAGAGGAACTCACACCATCATCGACACGGGTATAAGCATCCAATTTGTGTTTGCAGGAATCGATTAGAGACATTTGATGTGTTCAATATCGAAGACAGAATTTTAGAGATGACCGACCGTATAAATTAAGAGTCGCCGGAGAGAAAAATCCTTCTCGGCTTTCAGAAATCCTGCTCTTATAAGTTAATATTACTCTCGTCGTATTTTAATATTTTTAGACATTAAATTCTAGTTACGTGTTTCATATTAAAAATATCAAAACGGTTATCAGCTGTATCCGTAGAATGAAGATACCATTTTCTTAATATGAGAAATAATCACGATTCTGTGTGCGTTATCTCCAAATTTTGATTTTTCATATCTATCCAATTTTGTATTTTTTCACAATGTTATATCGATAATTTTATTCACTACTTCATCTTCCTCCCCTATCTCTAATTTGTATGTGGGTTCATAATCTATATCGGTTGCCTGCATCGGTTGTTTTAAATTTGGAATGTTCAAAAGTTTGATAATTAACAATACTTCTCGGTTTTCATATCTATCGAATTCTTCGCATTTTTTGTTGTTGAATAAATTTCAACCAATTTCCGAAACCTTGTCGAAAATTTAATATGACTCTTGTCGTATTTTAAGATAGTGCCGGATATAAATTCTTATTACGTGTTTCATATTTATGATAGCCAAACAGTTATTAGATAAATCTGTAGGTGCAAATACTATTTTTTAACATGAGATGTAATTACAATTACGCACTACAAAGTTTAATATCACTGCTAATTTTTGAAATTTTGTCCAAAGTTTAATATCACTCTTGTCGTATTTTGAGATACTGCTAGATATTAAAATCTAATTATTACGTGTTTTATGTTTCATATTTATGATGGCAAAACAGTTATCCGGTAGATCTGCAGAATGGAGATATTATATTTTAATATGTGAAATAATTACGATCGGTGTAGGGGTGGAAAAATCCAACACGCTTCCGAAACCTGACACGAATTCGTCTCGATAAATACAAATGAGGGTCCGAGATTTTATATATCAGATCGGGTTCGAGTGGGGTAATTTTTTCTCTGAACCCGACCCGAGTTTTTTGGGAATAATTTACCAAACCCGATCCGATATATAAAATCTCAGACCCTCATTTGTATTTATCGAGACGAATTCGTTTCGGGTTTCGGGAGCTTGTCGGATTTTGCCACCCCTACACAGAATCGTAATTATTTCTCATATTAAAAAATAATATATGCATTCTACATATCTACCGGATAACTGTTTTGCTATCATAAATATGAAACATAAACCCCGTAATTAGAATTTAATATCTATCAGTATCTCAAAATACGACAAAAGTGATATTAAACTTTGAAAAAAATTTCAAAAACTGGTAGTGATATTAAACTTTGTAGTGCGTTATTGTAATTATATCTCATGTTAAAAAAATAGTATTTGCACCTACAGATATACCTAATAAATGTTTGACTATCATAAATATGAAACACGTAATAAGAATTTATATCCCGGACTATCTTAAAATACGACAAGAGTCATATAAAATTTTCGACAAGGTTTCGGAAATTGGTTGAAATTTATTCAACAACAAACAATCCGAAGAATTCGATAGTTCTGAAAACCGAGAGGTATTGTTAATTACCAAACATTTGAACATTTCAAATTTAAAAAATCGATGTAGGCAACTGACATAGATATGAACCCACAGACAAATAAGAGATAGCGGAGGAAGATGAAGTAGTGAATAAAATTATCGATATAATATTGTAAAAGAATACAAAATTGGATAAATATAAAAAATCAATATTTAGAGATAACGCACACGGAAGCATGATTATTTCTCATATTTAACATGGTATCTTCATTCTACATATACAGCTGATAACCGTTTTGCTATTTTTTAATTTGAAACACGTAACTAGAATTTAATGTCTAAAAATATATTAAAATACGACGAGAGTAATATTAACTTATAAGAGCAGGATTTATGAAAGCCGAGAAGGATTTTTCTCTCCGGCAGCTCTTAATTTATACAGTCAGTCATCTCTATAATATTGTCTTCGATATTGAACACAAAATGTCTCTAATCGATTCCTGCAAACGCAAATTAGACGCTTATACGTCGATGATGGTGTGAGTTCCTCTTCCTCCATTAGAACGAGAACTGACGGTATCAACTCTGTCTCCCGTGCTCTCGATCAGCAGCGTGTTCTGCTGAGTCGTCGAAATCGAACTCTAGCCTACTGACGTTCCTTGTAAGATTGTTTTCGGGAAATAAAACATTAGTTATTCGAGCTGATGTTAACGACACGATTGAGTATATTCTTGATTTCATACAATCGAAAGCTGGAATATCGTCGAACGTGCAGCTGTTAATTTATAAAAGTAAGCAGCTTTACCCCGAGCTAACATACCCCGGGGGATAATATTGTTGCGGTAATATGTCATTGCACGCAACGCCTTGCAAATCTCTAAAAATATAGGGATATATTGTTGGGAAATATTTCGAGTCAGCAAAAAAATCAACATATATAATCAACTCCTCACAAAATATCATATGATATATAGACATATATAACATTGTTAAAGCAGCTGGTGCACCGGAATACGAAAATACCTGCAAATGCCCTATATAGAGCCATGTCATCATCACTCGGCAGCAAATCAGTGAAATAATGAGTCAGGTTTCTTCTAATCAGGTAACGTGCTTCACTGTCCCAAGATTCGTTCCCCGAATTCCGTTTAGACAATCTCCAAATCAAAGAAAAAATCTCATCAGCTAACTGTCGAGCTTTCACAAGAGGCCGAATTCCCCTAGGGTTTGCTCCGGGTAAAGCTGCTTGCTCATATAAATTGACGGCTGCACGTTCGATGGAATTCCAGCTTTCGATTGTATCAAATCGAATAATTAATGTTTTCATTTCAGAAAACAATCTTACAAGGAAATGTATGGTAGGGTTTGATTTCGATGGCTCATAAGAAGTGGAGCCGTGGGCGGCATAATTTTCCAATTAGGGTTTGCAGATGAGCGATATTGTGTGTGTAAGAATGAACAATTTAGAGACGGCTGATATGAATAATTTTGGAGCTCATGGTTGGGGAGAAAAATCCTATTTGGCTGTTTACTTGTGTGTATGCGTATCTACTCGATTTACGTTTGCATCTATTATTTCAGCACACTCTTTTTGGGCCTTTTAAATTTGAAAGGTCCCAAATTTTCATATGCTATATCCGCTAAATTTAAATTTGCACCTATATTTTAGGTATACTTTTTTGGCTTGTTTTAAAATTTTGAAATGTCCCAAATTTTCATAGTTATCACAAGTTTTAAAGCTTTAGTTTTAGTTTATTGGCAGCGATTCAGATTACTTTTATAAGTTATTATTTATTATAATCTTATTGTCTTTTTATTTGAGTACATTATATTCTTCTTAATATATATATATATATATATATATATATATATATATATATAGGGGGAGGTTCAAAAGAGACCGAGGCATTGTGAGAGACTCGAGAGACCATACATCAACCATAGGATATGATTTGATCTTGTGGTCAAAATTAATTAAATGAATTTTCTATATTTTGTTGAGATTCAGTTTAAGGGTAGTATATTGGCAAAAAAAAAATCTATAACTTGTGTACGTACATTTAACGTATTCAATCAATACAAAATCTCTACGTTTCCTTCCATGAAGAGATTGTGTCCTTCCATCTTTCACGCTGATGATTTAATTACTATTTATGAGCATAATACATACACATATATATTAATGATCTTGTCAATACAACCCACGTAACAGCTTGCAAGTCTTAATATACCGATTTTACTTCAACAGATTACATTCTCATTATATATTGGATTATATCTGAGCTTCAATGGAGAACAACTTGACGGATTAATTCGTTTTTGAGAATATAGGTTCTATCTTTTTATGTTCACTAGAGTGTTCATGGTGGTGTTCTGCACCAGTGATTTTTGTCAGCCAACTTGTTGCTAAGAATTCGATGATGATTGGGTTGTGCTTCTTGATAGTTAATGGTATGTTCTCATTATATATTGGATTATATCGAAGCTTCAATGGAGAACAACTTGACGGATTAATTCATTCTTGAGAATATAGGTTCTATCTTTTTGTGTTCACTAGAGTGTTCATGGTGGTGTTGTGCACGAGCGATTTTTGTCAGTCAACTTGTTGCTAAGAATTCGATGATGATTTGGTTGTGCTTCTTGATAGTTAATGGTATGTTTATCATGTACATGACAGAGGAAAACAATTTTTCATTATTTGATAACTTGTTCCTTCGCCCGTGTTTGCTTCGCAGTGTTTGCTTTGATAGGATCTGGTAGTAATTATGTTGCTCTTTTTTTCAGATGCTTCAACAATTGGATGGGGATGGAAGGAGGGTGCACCAATAACTATCTTGACTCAGAGTTCACTCAACAAATGAACAAAGACAAAAGATAAATCTCAAATACCTCCAGCAGCTTATTCTACCCCAAATGATGTGAATACTCAAATGTTGCAATCTGTGATACAAGTAGTCTGTCATGGAATCATAAAATGGAAAATCCTATATGAGATAGTAGAAGAGGTGACTATTATTAGGAATTTATAAGTTGGGTAAGTTTTAATGATTAGTGAAATAATTTATTTTATATAGGTTGGGAAAGCTTTATTAATGGTTAGTGAAATAATTATTTCAATTTGTTGAATGGTGTTAAGATTTTATAGAAGATTTGAAGAGGTGACTATTATTAAGAATTCACAAAATTGTAGATTTCCATTTTAATATTAAATATGTAATATACGATTATTTAATCCTAATGAATCTTTTAACTTTTTAAAAATTTACCGTCAAAATTTTAAAAATTGGGTGTTTGAACATTAAAATTGTTAAAACAATTTTAATAGCACAATCATTTGGAATAATATTTTTTTTCCAAAAAAACACTATAAATGACATGAATATTTGAATATATTGTTAGAGAATTTTAAGAATTTTATTAATCTAAATTTATTAATTTATTTTGTCCTTATATAAAAAACTTAATGTACCAATTAGTAGAATCTATTAATGTAACAATTTACATCAGATTTTCTTTAAGATTCTATTAAAGGTTCAATAACTTTATAGTGTTATATTAAGAATCTCCTACACCAAAAAATATTGTTAGAGAATTTTAAGGATTTTATTAATCTAAATTTATTAATTTATTTTGTCTTTATATAAAAATCTAAATGCATCAATTAGTAGAACCTTTATTAATGTATCACTTAATTAATTTAAATTAAATTTCACTTTTTTTTGTTGAAAATAACAACTAACAAAATTATATATTATCCATGACTGGCTAAGACAACGTCTAATAATCCTTTTTAGTAGAATCTTAATGTATATATTTGATAAACTTAATCACATAAGTTTAAAAAAAAATTAGAGTTTTCATTATTTAGTAGAACTCTTATTACAATTTTGATAATATTTTAAAATTTTCTAATATACGATAAAATATAACAAAAATCTTGATTATCGTTACATAGGTTTAATCTCTTACCAGATTGTTAAATCATTGGAGATTCTATATGTGCTCGTTTAGATATTTTTTTGTTAACTTTTAAATTTTCTTTTATCTGGCTTAATATTATTTTTACATGATAAATTATATTTAAACTTATTTTATTTTAAATCATAAAAGGCATAATGGAATCTTAAGGGATCATCGTAGAATTCTACCAAGTATAATATTAAATATTTAATATAATAAAATATAAAATATGATATACAGTTTGTTGTATATTATAATGCTAAGGTTCCATTAATTATTTACGTGAGTATTTCACCATATTAATTATTGATCAAAATATTAATTATTTACCTAAGTATTTCACCGATCACTTTAAACTAAATATTAAATATAATATATTTTATTTTTTACAATGATCATAGATTCATTATAGAGTTTAACTCGATAAAATAATATATATTATCAAGATTCTTTTATTTATTCTTTTAAGTATCTTGTTTATTAACTTTTAATTTTTTGATCTATCTTAATATTATTTCATATCATATATTATATTAGAACTTATGTTTTTTTAATTCATGAGACTTGTAATAGAACCTTAAGAGGTCATTATAAATTTCTTTTATATATAGTTTTTTAATAATAATTTAATATATCACATATATATTTAATTATAATGCTAAGGTTCTTTTAAGTGTTTTTTTTATCATAAGATTCTTTTAAGTGTTTATTTAAGTATTTCCCTGTATTTATTATTTATAGAAATCAATTGTTTGCCTAAGTGTTTACTTGAAGTTCCATTAAGTGTTTACTATAGGTTCTATTAAGTGTTTATTTGAAGTATTTCACTATTAAGGTTCTATTGAATGTTTATTTAAATATTTCACTATATATATTTATTTAACACTTTATTCAAGTAAGTGTTCTATAAATTTAATATAATTTTAATATTCTACCAAAATATTTTCTAATAATTTTGAGTTCTTTAACTGACATATATCAATGTTATATTATTTAGTAGATTAAAGAATCTATGAATCTTGTCGTGAGATTTTTTTTTTTTTTTTCTTGAATGAGTTGGAGGTTTAGCTCATAAAAGACAACATATCGTATGAGTTATAAAAGATTTATATAATTGAAACATAATATACACCGACATCAATGGATTACCAAAAATATAAAATTTGTAATCAATTCATTACCAAAAATATGAAGAGTCTTGAATATTTACATATCTTAAAATCAACAAGTACTGCCATAATGTAATGTATTTTTAAGTATAAATAGATACGTACGTTTCAATTTTCATTACTCATAATTAATGTTAATTAATATTGACTATAAATATCTTTGTACTATAAACTACAGTACTCGAATTCTTTGATTAAAACGTTAAATAATTTTTTGAATAATATGTTCTTTTACTTTAAATTCCGTGAAATTCTTCAACGTGTTCTTTATTGAAATCTTATTGTAATATATATGTTGTACTAAGCTTTTTTTAAACTGTGACATGTTTTTAAAGGTCTTCACTTAAGAATTCAAAATTTAACATCCAAATATAGGTGGAATACAATCAAGAATCCAAGAACAAACCTCCAAGCCGTTGAAAAATTTGAGAACACCAGATATGCAACATCTGTATCTTTTCTTCTACATATATTTTATGGAAAGTGAGTTCTATAGGTTAACAAAAAAATATAATGACACAAGAAGAGGATTGATCATAAATATAACCGGCCCATGCCTAGCTACAAACCCCATAAATGTTGCAGATGTCTTTTGGTTTGGCTACCCAATCGCAGGAGGCAAGATAAATATGATTACTGATCCATATGATAGTGACATCGTTAATCCCAAACATAGTTATGCCAATGGTGGAATCTCACAACTTACTTCGCAATTCTGCCAAACAAAAACACATTGTCTATGAAAAAAAACATTAAGAAACACTATAATGAAAGATAATTCTATTAAGTGCTCTCTCTAACATTTATTTGATTTTAATAAAACCATTATAAAAGTACCTTTGCTGCGTTTTCTTCACCTCCATGCCTGCACATATGGCTCTCTCATGCCTACACATATGATACACAAGAAAATAAGATACGCGATTCTATTTAGAGTTCCCTCAACGATTCGTATAATAAAAACAGTATGCAGAATACTTATTTTTTTCCATTAATAACTCAAGAACAAACCTTCTTGTATCCAGCTGCACTCATTGTGTTAGGGTTCTGTGCAACTTTGTTTTTGCGCGTCTGGTATGGTTATGAGATTGTTTTTTCTAATATGCAGCTGTGCAAAACTTCCAGAAATAAATAAATCCATGATTGACGCGGGCAGCCTAAAATAGGTCAAAAGGTTTCCTTCCTTGCGCCGTACAGGAATCGTATCTGTATATCTGATTTTAGTATTTTGCACATCAGTTTGACAAGCGTGCCCTTGAGCCTGTTAAGAGTATACAGATGTAATCAATGGTTGATATTAAGTCTCTTGGTCTCTCGCAAAGTAAGGTCTCTCTGGAACTCGACCCCTCCCTATATATATATATATATATATATATATATATATATATATATATATATATATATATATATATATATTTACAGTATTGTTAGTTTGATATATATAGAGCTTTAATATACATTTTTACATTATAGTTTTTAAATTAGATACAAATTTCTTATAAATTAAATTTTTATCCTATTTTAAAATTTGATTTTTTCTAATTTTTTTTTCTTAATTACATGTTATATTATGAATTTGTTTTGGAATGATATATTTTATTTTTGTATAATCATTATGTTGTTTATTATTTCTAAAGAGATGAAAAATATATTTTTCAATCCCACTTGTAGAGTCTTTAATTTTTAGTCAAATTCAAATTTTTTTGTTTGTAATTGATTTGGAAGTCTAATAAGCAAGTGTTATGTGTAACTAAAATTAGTTAGAGATCTTGTCAGTTATTTCAATAGTTGTTGGACAAATCTATGATCTTTATTAATAAACAAAACCTCCTTTGAGTGAAACATCATAATTAACAAATATTAAATTAACAAAATTTTGTTATCATCAATTACTATTTTAATTTAATTATTATTATTATTATTATTCAACTACGAAACAACTTACATATTGCCGATGATTTTATATTATAGTGATTGTTCCACCAATATATATTTACATCGCCAACAAAATTGTTCGTTTTAAATTTAGAACTCAAACAATTTAATATAAAAAACAACTCATAAAATTCTTAAAATTTTTTTAAATTCAAATAAACAAAAAGTCCAATTAAATTATTAGTCAATTCCATATTATTCTTAAATTTAATTCAAACCCTATCCTCCACAAGAGTACTGCATTAAAGACGAAGAAGAGGATGATACTATCATGACAAACTTAAATACTATATTTTGATACGAAGAGAACGAGTTTGGTATCGATTTTACTTATTTCATTTTTATTTATCCGATTATATACATCTTTTTGATACAAAAAGAAATTAATAATATGAAAAAACATTATATTATTAATTATAGTAATATTTAAATTAACCAGCTCACCCAATTTTTCTAAATAAAAATATCAATTCAATAATAATTGGAACACATGATAATGTCTCAATTATATTTAACCAAAATGCAATTTCTAGTTAAATTCAATCTAATACCACTACTCATACCAAAGAACATTATAGAAATTAAAATTTTTTAATAACATCATTTTTTAAGAAGGTAGCATTTCCTAATTTTTCAGACATATATTTGTATTGCAAATTTTGCACATGTCATATTATTCCCTTATTCAAACCATATACAAGTGGTAGATTATAAACGAAACTGCTATTTGTTGAAAATGTTATAAAATATAACCTTCCCAAAATCTTTGAAATTTTAAAGTGTAATGTGTTCAATATTTTGATGATTTGATTATGTGATGGATATATATAACTTTAAGCGTTGACGGAAGTGGTAATGAGAGTATTATGTGATGACATGAGTCATCCTTATGTTGTTGTCTCTGGGGGAGATCCGGTTATTAAAGGTTGAGATTAAGTTGTGTGAATGTAATTGAATTTGTGGGGATGTTTATGGATGTTTTAGTCTTTTGTTTGTGTATGATTATGTGTTTGGGATGTTTTGTTAATGAAAATTATGATAGTGTGGGTTGAATATTTGCTTGGATTGTATAATAGTTAAAATGTTTGTTAGGTATATATTGAATAGTGAATGCATGTATGGACAGGTTTTTGACCATACTTGAATGGTAAAAAATGGCAGAAATATAAAAAATTGCATGGGCTTTAGAATATAAATCCAAACTTACGACAGATATATATGTCGAAAGTTCCACATTTCTCTATAATTTATGGCAGATATTCACAATAGGCTCAGTCGTGAGAAAACTACCGACGGAATTTTTCGTCACAAGAACGGAACCAAAAATACGAAATTATGGGTCCACAATAAACATATGACGGAACTTTCCGTCCTAAAATGTCCAACTTACGACGGACTGTACGTCGTAAGTTTAACTATGAATATGCTACAATTGCGGGTTCTACCAGGTCAACTTATGGTGGATACGCGCATGTGGACTATGCGTTTCTAGTTGGGTAAATAGGGCACTAATCTTAATAATATATATTTTGGACACTTCATCTATCAAAATGTGAGATTTTGGTCATTTTATCATGAGAGTAGTTATGGTTAGAGTTGTTTAAGTTCGATTTAGTGTAAAACTAATTGATTAATTTAGTTATGAGCTACTCTTCTTTTATCGAAGTTTATTTGGTAATATAGATTATGTTGTCATAATAATTACTAGTATGATTTCTAATAACCTGTATGCAATCCTATTTTCAGAGGTTTAAATTGATTTTCTATTAAAACTCTTAAACGATACAAAGTTTTGAAATATTTATTTTTACATTTTTTCAAAAAATAAAGGTTTTAAATAATTTTTGTGTTCGTAACACCAGATTCAGAGTCCCGCATCTGAGAGATGTTAGAGTTATATTCAGCACCTAAAACGTGAGTCATGATTAATTTGGATCAAATATAACATAATAGTTCTTAATAAAATCTAAATTAGGATAGTCCGATCTAGAAGAATAATTTGAATATATGTCATCTTTGAATTTAGGAATAGAGGTAATTGTAATTCTCACCCCCGCGACTTTAATTTTAAAAAAAAAATGTATAGCAAGACTTAATAAAAAAAAAACATATGCACCCCAAAATTCACTATTACAGAAAATACTTTTTGCAACGTACTTTTTGTGTTGTATTTATTAAAAATCGTCGCGCAACTCTTTTTCTAGCATCGGTTTAAGTATCCACACATATAATGAATTTTTTTGATTTATAGCGACGGTTCTTCAAATAACCGACACTGTGTTTTACGTCGGTCAACAATAGCCACCGCTTAAAAGGAGTTTTCTGTGTCGATTTACGGGACACCAAGACTGTACATTTTCTGCAGTGGTTCACGAAATAAGGACGCTATAGATCTATAGTTTCTAGCATCGCCAGACAATTATCCAGTGTAATAGAATGTTTTTATAAATTATTTAAAAATCTAAAAAATAGTTATTGTATATTTGTTCCATCGGGTTTATGGCTGATTTTAGTCAAAAATCACCATATTTGCTTACACCAGTTTGCTCTCGACAAAATCAATTTGCAATACCCTTGACAAAAACCAATTGCTCTCTTAGTCTGCTCAATCTCTCAATTTGCAAGACCGTCAATTTATATTTAACATATGAAGTACTGCTGTTTAAAAATAACTTGAAAAAAACCAGACAAGAATGTATATTATGTAATGCTTGTATTAATTTTTGTATGTGCCACCAAGAGAATTTACATCCCTGACATATGGAGTAATGTTTATCTCAAGCAGTCCCAAAGCTGCAGGCAACATGCTCCTGGGTAACGAGGCTGAGACGATCTTGCATGACTTCCAACGATTGGTAAGGAGGAAAGCACAACCGATAGAAGCACGTCTGAGAAGTTGGAAGGCGATTGCACGTCTCGTTCACCTTGTAAATGTATAGCCTGGAAGTTAAGCCACCAAAACCTTCTACAGGTAGATTCTTCAGCGACGTCCAAAAGAATAGTAGAGCTTTTCTCTGCCCTGCTGACATACTCGCCACAGTCTGTGATTTAAGATGGGTGATTCTTAATAATGTAATATCATACCTAGTGCATTGTACACAGCTAGTTGAAAGGATAAGTAGATAACTCATTAGAACTTGCATAATACTCCCTCTGTTAGAATATAATAGTCGTTTGACTTATTTTTCACGTATTTTTAAAAGTTTTGACCGCGCACTTAGAAATGTTATTTTTAAAATTTTCTTTTCGTGAACAAAAATATGTGAGTCATATTTTTATTTACAAAAAGAAATTTTTAAAAATAATATTTCTAAGTGTACTGTCAAAACTTTTAGAACTACGTAAAAAAAAGTAAAACTACTGTTATATCCAAACAGAAGGAGTATTAATTAGGATCACGTCATAGAATATATAATAAGAGTAGGTATTACTGACTCATACCTCCCAGAACCAAGATATCTGAGGATCAGTTTCCTCATAGCCATTGTAATCAGTGTGAGACTTCCAATCCTCAACACATAGAGGTCTTTCACTGCCATACAGCATCCAATCAAAATCTTCAAGTTCTAAGCATTGGAAAAATGATTCACGGAGCCTGTCCGAATTCATGATATCGTCAAACCCTTGAGTAAACTGAGCTACCTGATCCTTAACAGAATCAACAAAGTGATATTGAACAAGCCGAGCAACATAGTTTACTCTATTTTTACTATTCACGGAAATATTTTTTCCATCAGGCAAGAGCTCCACAATATTTTTGGATCCAAAGTTGTCTGCTTCGACAATAAAAGTTAAAGCTAGAGCATCTTGATCAACTTCATCTGGATCCATTTCCAAAATTCGCTTGCAACTACTGTAGAAGACTGGATCTGTATCCCGTATGTCTTCCACAGAAACTTTCTTTCCGGCCAGTTGTTGAAAAAATACTCTATCAAAGACAATGCCAACCTGAACTTTGCGAATTAAGGCCAATGCAATTACTCTTCCAGCAAACTTGAAGTATTCTAGGTGCAATGGATCCACCCTAGACACTGCAAATTCGGACGAGTCATTAATTTAAAAAATTGAATTTATCAGAGAATAACCAGGGAGGAATTCAAGGGGAGAATATGGGGTGAGGTATAAAATTTTTAAAATACTAATGTTGAAAGCAATCACTATATCAAACACCAGGGCAAAATATATTAAAGTCACCCATACGATTCATACTCGCAGAAGCATAAACAAAATATAACTTCTATGAATCATATATAGGGCAAAGTAGAATGACAAAAGCACCAAGCTGATTACCTGAATTCGGAAAAAACCTTCTACGATCATTTGGACAAGCTACAAAGAGGGCATTTCGAGGGTCAAATATGGCTTGACAAACTAAGACAAACCACTCCCTCTGAACACCAGGGCCAGTAGCTTCCTCATCTTTAAACTGCAAATCTAAACTAGCTCGAAGTGTTTCAGCCTCAGAGTGTGCAATGTATTCAAAAGAGTCCTCCAACAATCGTGATCTGTCAATAAGCATGATCTCTTGGATCAGGTTGTTATCCTCATCACTAACTCGTGCAAGTAACATCATTGCCAAATGCCTTCTGCACTCAAAATTTGTCACCTCTTTATGCACCGAAATCCATTCATAATCATCCTCCTTGCTAGCATATTTAATAATTAAATAGCAGAAAGAAAGCTTCCTATTCCTCAAAGTTGTCCAAAACTGTTTTGCTAAGTCTGGGAAGTGCTTAGACATATTATTCAGCTCCATTATGATTGCAACATACTGGTAGCACCCAAGATTTTCACTCTTAGTCGGCAATAACTTCTCCAGTTCTTCAAGACATGAATCCATCTTGTTCAGCAGCCTAAAGAAAGTCTCAACCATGATACTAAATTCTTGATAAGGACCATCCTGAGATACCTTTCTGTATCGAAACTCAAAGAATAGCTCCTCTGTAATAAATGTTTCTACAGGCATCAGAAAGTTTTTGAGATAGACAACCTCAGTCAATAAAGGATGTGAGGGACTCATCCTTGTATCCGGTTCTATACCAGCATCCATAGAATGAACTATCTCATCGGCAGCCTCTGCAACAAAAGTTTGCATGTCTTTTATAAAATTAACAAGATAAGCATAGCCAGCTCCATTCGGTGCAGTCTTCATCTCGGTACATTTGACCATGTCACTAAGACATCTTCGGCACGTGTTAAACATAGCATCGTTGCGGTAATATGGCATCCCACGCAACGCCTTGCAAATCTCTAAATACATTGGTATACATTGTAGGGAGAGATGTCGAGGCAGTAAAGAAATTAACGTAATCAACTCTTGAATCAACTCATTGCCAAATATCATATTTTGAGGAGACATATATAACATTGCTAAAGAAGCTGGTACATGAGAACAACAAAATACCTGCAGATAATGACCGAAATAATTATCATTATCCTTCGGCAGAAAATCTCCGAAATAATCAGATAAGTTTCTTCTAATCACGCGACGTGCTTCTCTATCCCAAGCTTCATTCCCCGAATTTCTTTTACACAATCTCCAAATCAATGAAACAATCTCATCAACTAACTGTTGAGCTTTGACAAGACGAGTACTCCGCATGACTCCAACCAACTGTAGCACAGCATCATTTTCTACACAACATTCCCCCAGGGTTTGCTCCGGGTAAATCTGCTTGCTCTTATAAATTAACATCTGCACGTTCGATGGAATTCCAGCTTTCGATTGTATCAAATCAAGAACGTACCCAATCGTATCGTTAACATCCGCTCGAATAACTAATGTGTTCATTCCAGAAAACAATCTTACAAGGAACTGTAGGCTAGAGTGCGATTTCGATGACTCAGCCGAACACGCTGCTGATCGAGCACCGGAGACGGAGTTGATAACGTCAGATCTCATTGTAACGGCGGAAGAGGAACTCACACCATCATCGACACGGGTATAAGCATCCAATTTGTGTTTGCAGGAATCGATTAGAGACATTTGGTGTGTTCAATATCGAAGACAGAATTTTAGAGATGACCGACCGTATAAATTAAGAGTCGCCGGAGAGAAAAATCCTTCTCGGCTTTCAGAAATCCTGCTCTTATAAGTTAATATTACTCTCGTCGTATTTTAATATTTCTAGACATTAAATTCTAGTTACGTGTTTCATATTAAAAATAGCAAAACGGTTATCAGCTGTATCCGTAGAATGAAGATACCATTTTCTTAATATGAGAAATAATCACGATTCTGTGTGCGTTATCTCCAAATTTTGATTTTTCATATCTATCCAATTTTGTATTTTTTCACAATGTTATATCGATAATTTTATTCACTACTTCATCTTCCTCCGCTATCTCTAATTTGTATGTGGGTTCATAATCTATATCGGTTGCCTGCATCGGTTGTTTTAAATTTGGAATGTTCAAAAGTTTGATAATTAACAATACTTCTCGGTTTTCATAACTATAGAATTCTTCGCATTTTTTGTTGTTGAATAAATTTCAACCAATTTCCGAAACCTTGTCGAAAATTTAATATGACTCTTGTCGTATTTTAAGATAGTGCCGGATATAAATTTTTATTACGTGTTTCATATTTATGATAGCCAAACAGTTATTAGATAAATCTGTAGGTGCAAATACTATTTTTTAACATGAGATGTAATTACAATTACGCACTACAAAGTTTAATATCACTGCTAATTTTTGAAATTTTGTCCAAAGTTTAATATCACTCTTGTCGTATTTTGAGATACTGCTAGATATTAAAATCTAATTATTACGTGTTTTATGTTTCATATTTATGATGGCAAAACAGTTATCCGGTAGATCTGCAGAATGGAGATATTATATTTTAATATGTGAAATAATTACGATCGGTGTAGGTGTTGGATTTTTCCACCCCTACACCGATCGTAATTATTTCACATATTAAAATATAATATCTCCATTCTGCAGATCTACCGGATAACTGTTTTGCCATCATAAATATGAAACATAAAACACGTAATAATTAGAATTTAATATCTATCAGTATCTCAAAATACGACAAAAGTGATATTAAACTTTGAAAAAAATTTCAAAAACTGGTAGTGATATTAAACTTTGTAGTGCGTTATTGTAATTATATCTCATGTTAAAAAAATAGTATTTGCACCTACAGATATACCTAATAAATGTTTGACTATCATAAATATGAAACACGTAATAAGAATTTATATCCCGCACTATCTTAAAATACGACAAGAGTCATATAAAATTTTCGACAAGGTTTCGGAAATTGGTTGAAATTTATTCAACAACAAACAATCCGAAGAATTCGATAGTTCTGAAAACCGAGAGGTATTGTTAATTACCAAACATTTGAACATTTCAAATTTAAAAAATCGATGTAGGCAACTGACATAGATATGAACCCACAGACAAATAAGAGATAGCGGAGGAAGATGAAGTAGTGAATAAAATTATCGATATAATATTGTAAAAGAATACAAAATTGGATAAATATAAAAAATCAAAATTTAGAGATAACGCACACGGAAGCATGATTATTTCTCATATTTAACATGGTATCTTCATTCTACATATACAGCTGATAACCGTTTTGCTATTTTTTAATTTGAAACACGTAACTAGAATTTAATGTCTAAAAATATATTAAAATACGACGAGAGTAATATTAACTTATAAGAGCAGGATTTATGAAAGCCGAGAAGGATTTTTCTCTCCGGCAGCTCTTAATTTATACAGTCAGTCATCTCTATAATATTGTCTTCGATATTGAACACAAAATGTCTCTAATCGATTCCTGCAAACGCAAATTAGACGCTTATACGTCGATGATGGTGTGAGTTCCTCTTCCTCCATTAGAACGAGAACTGACGGTATCAACTCTGTCTCCCGTGCTCTCGATCAGCAGCGTGTTCTGCTGAGTCGTCGAAATCGAACTCTAGCCTACTGACGTTCCTTGTAAGATTGTTTTCGGGAAATAAAACATTAGTTATTCGAGCTGATGTTAACGACACGATTGAGTATATTCTTGATTTCATACAATCGAAAGCTGGAATATCGTCGAACGTGCAGCTGTTAATTTATAAGAGTAAGCAGCTTTACCCCGAGCTAACATACCCCGGGGGATAATATTGTTGCGGTAATATGTCATTGCACGCAACGCCTTGCAAATCTCTAAAAATATAGGGATATATTGTTGGGAGATATTTCGAGTCAGCAAAAAAATCAACATATATAATCAACTCCTCACAAAATATCATATGATATATAGACATATATAACATTGTTAAAGCAGCTGGTGCACCGGAATACGAAAATACCTGCAAATGCCCTATATAGAGCCATGTCATCATCACTCGGCAGCAAATCAGTGAAATAATGAGTCAGGTTTCTTCTAATCAGGTAACGTGCTTCACTGTCCCAAGATTCGTTCCCCGAATTCCGTTTAGACAATCTCCAAATCAAAGAAAAAATCTCATCAGCTAACTGTCGAGCTTTCACAAGAGGCCGAATTCCCCTAGGGTTTGCTCCGGGTAAAGCTGCTTGCTCATATAAATTGACGGCTGCACGTTCGATGGAATTCCAGCTTTCGATTGTATCAAATCGAATAATTAATGTTTTCATTTCAGAAAACAATCTTACAAGGAAATGTATGGTAGGGTTTGATTTCGATGGCTCAGAAGAAGTGGAGCCGTGGGCGGCATAATTTTCCAATTAGGGTTTGCAGATGAGCGATATTGTGTGTGTAAGAATGAACAATTTAGAGACGGCTGATATGAATAATTTTGGAGCTCATGGTTGGGGAGAAAAATCCTATTTGGCTGTTTACTTGTGTGTATGCGTATCTACTCGATTTACGTTTGCATCTATTATTTCAGCACACTCTTTTTGGGCCTTTTAAATTTGAAAGGTCCCAAATTTTCATATGCTATATCCGCTAAATTTAAATTTGCACCTATATTTTAGGTATACTTTTTTGGCTTGTTTTAAAATTTTGAAATGTCCCAAATTTTCATAGTTATCACAAGTTTTAAAGCTTTAGTTTTAGTTTATTGGCAGCGATTCAGATTACTTTTATAAGTTATTATTTATTATAATCTTATTGTCTTTTTATTTGAGTACATTATATTCTTCTTAATATATATATATATATATATATATATATATATATATATTTATAGGGGGAGGTTCAAAGAGACCGAGGCATTGTGAGAGACTCGAGAGACCATACATCAACCATCGGATATGATTTGATCTTGTGGTCAAAATTAATTAAATGAATTTTCTATATTTTGTTGAGATTCAGTTTAAGGGTAGTATATTGGCAAAAAAAAATCTATAACTTGTGTACGTACATTTAACGTATTCAATCAATACAAAATCTCTACGTTTCCTTCCATGAAGAGATTGTGTCCTTCCATCTTTCACGCTGATGATTTAATTACTATTTATGAGCATAATACATACACATATATATTAATGATCTTGTCAATACAACCCACGTAACAGCTTGCAAGTCTTAATATACCGATTTTACTTCAACAGATTACATTCTCATTATATATTGGATTATATCTGAGCTTCAATGGAGAACAACTTGACGGATTAATTCGTTTTTGAGAATATAGGTTCTATCTTTTTATGTTCACTAGAGTGTTCATGGTGGTGTTCTGCACCAGTGATTTTTGTCAGCCAACTTGTTGCTAAGAATTCGATGATGATTGGGTTGTGCTTCTTGATAGTTAATGGTATGTTCTCATTATATATTGGATTATATCGAAGCTTCAATGGAGAACAACTTGACGGATTAATTCATTCTTGAGAATATAGGTTCTATCTTTTTGTGTTCACTAGAGTGTTCATGGTGGTGTTCTGCACGAGCGATTTTTGTCAGTCAACTTGTTGCTAAGAATTCGATGATGATTTGGTTGTGCTTCTTGATAGTTAATGGTATGTTTATCATGTACATGACAGAGGAAAACAATTTTTCATTATTTGATAACTTGTTCCTTCGCCCGTGTTTGCTTCGCAGTGTTTGCTTTGATAGGATCTGGTAGTAATTATGTTGCTCTTTTTTTCAGATGCTTCAACAATTGGATGGGGATGGAAGGAGGGTGCACCAATAACTATCTTGACTCAGAGTTCACTCAACCAATGAACAAAGACAAAAGATAAATCTCAAATACCTCCAGCAGCTTATTCTACCCCAAATGATGTGAATACTCAAATGTTGCAATCTGTGATACAAGTAGTCTGTCATGGAATCATAAAATGGAAAATCCTATATGAGATAGTAGAAGAGGTGACTATTATTAGGAATTTATAAGTTGGGTAAGTTTTAATGATTAGTGAAATAATTTATTTTATATAGGTTGGGAAAGCTTTATTAATGGTTAGTGAAATAATTATTTCAATTGTTGAATGGTGTTAAGATTTTATAGAAGATTTGAAGAGGTGACTATTATTAAGAATTCACAAAATTGTAGATTTCCATTTTAATATTAAATATGTAATATACGATTATTTAATCCTAATGAATCTTTTAACTTTTAAAAATTTACTGTCAAATTTTAAAAATTGGGTGTTTGAACATTAAAATTGTTAAAACAATTTTAATAGCACATCATTTGGAATAATATTTTTTTCCAAAAAAAAAACACTATAAATGACATGAATATTTGAATATATTGTTAGAGAATTTTAAGAATTTTATTAATCTAAATTTATTAATTTATTTGTCCTTATATAAAAAACTTAATGTACCAATTAGTAGAATCTATTAATGTAACAATTTACATCAGATTTTCTTTAAGATTCTATTAAAGGTTCAATAACTTATAGTGTTATATTAAGAATCTCCTACACCAAAAAATATTGTTAGAGAATTTTAAGGATTTTATTAATCTAAATTTATTAATTTATTTTGTCTTTATATAAAAATCTAAATGCATCAATTAGTAGAACCTTTATTAATGTATCACTTAATTAATTTAAATTAAATTTCACTTTTTTTGTTGAAAATAACAACTAACAAAATTATATATTATCCATGACTGGCTAAGACAACGTCTAATAATCCTTTTAGTAGAATCTTAATGTATATATTTGATAAACTTAATCACATAAGTTAAAAAAAATTAGAGTTTTCATTATTTAGTAGAACTCTTATTACAATTTTGATAATATTTTAAAATTTTCTAATATACGATAAAATATAACAAAAATCTTGATTATCGTTACATAGGTTTAATCTCTTACCAGATTGTTAAATCATTCGAGATTCTATATGTGCTCGTTTAGATATTTTTTGTTAACTTTTAAATTTTCTTTTATCTGGCTTAATATTATTTTTACATGATAAATTATATTTAAACTTATTTTATTTTAAATCATAAAAGGCATAATGGAATCTTAAGGGATCATCGTAGAATTCTACCAAGTATAATATTAAATATTTAATATAATAAAATATAAAATATGATATACAGTTTGTTGTATATTATAATGCTAAGGTTCCATTAATTATTTACGTGAGTATTTCACCATATTAATTATTGATCAAATATTAATTATTTAACCTAAGTATTTCACCGATCACTTTAAACTAAATATTAAATATAATATATTTTATTTTTACGATGATCATAGATTCATTATAGAGTTTAACAAGGTAATCTACTCGATAAAATAATATATTATCAAAATTCTTTTATTTATTCTTTTAAGTATCTTGTTTATTAACTTTTAATTTTTTGATCTATCTTAATATTATTTCATATCATATATTATATTAGAACTTATGTTTTTTTAATTCATGAGACTTGTAATAGAACCTTAAGAGGTCATTATAAATTTCTTTTATATATAGTTTTTTAATAATAATTTAATATATCACATATATATTTAATTATAATGCTAAGGTTCTTTTAAGTGTTTTTTTTATCATAAGATTCTTTTAAGTGTTTATTTAAGTATTTCCCTGTATTTATTATTTATAGAAATCAATTGTTTGCCTAAGTGTTTACTTGAAGTTCCATTAAGTGTTTACTATAGGTTCTATTAAGTGTTTATTTGAAGTATTTCACTATTAAGGTTCTATTGAATGTTTATTTAAATATTTCACTATATATATTTATTTAACACTTTATTCAAGTAAGTGTTCTATAAATTTAATATAATTTTAATATTCTACCAAAATATTTTCTAATAATTTTGAGTTCTTTAACTGACATATATCAATGTTATATTATTTAGTAGATTAAAGAATCTATGAATCTTGTCGTGAGATTTTTTTTTTTTTTTTTTCTTGAATGAGTTGGAGGTTTAGCTCATAAAAGACAACATATCGTATGAGTTATAAAAGATTTATATAATTGAAACATAATATACACCGACATCAATGGATTACCAAAAATATAAAATTTGTAATCAATTCATTACCAAAAATATGAAGAGTCTTGAATATTTACATATCTTAAAATCAACAAGTACTGCCATAATGTAATGTATTTTTAAGTATAAATAGATACGTACGTTTCAATTTTCATTACTCATAATTAATGTTAATTAATATTGACTATAAATATCTTTGTACTATAAACTACAGTACTCGAATTCTTTGATTAAAACGTTAAATAATTTTTTGAATAATATGTTCTTTTACTTTAAATTCCGTGAAATTCTTCAACGTGTTCTTTATTGAAATCTTATTGTAATATATATGTTGTACTAAGCTTTTTTTTAACTGTGACATGTTTTTAAAGGTGTTCACTTAAGAATTCAAAATTTAACATCCAATATACAACATCTGTATCTTTTCTTCTACATGATTTTATGGAAAGTGAGTTCTATAGGTTAACAAAAAAATATAATGACACAAGAAGAGGATTGATCATAAATATAACCGGCCCATGCCTAGCTACAAACCCCATAAATGTTGTAGATGTCTTTTGGTTTGGCTACCCAATCGCAGGAGGCAAGATAAATATAATTACTGATCCATATGATAGTGACATCGTTAATCCCAAACATAGTTATGCCAATGGTGGAATCTCACAACTTGCTTCGCAATTCTGCCAAACAAAACACATTGTCTATGAAAAAAAACATTAAGAAACACTATAATGAAAGATAATTCTATTAAGTGCTCTCTCTAACATTTATTTGATTTTAATAAACCATTATAAAAGTACCTTTGCTGCGTTTTCTTCACCTCCATGCCTGCACATATGGCTCTCTCATGCCTACACATATGATACACAAGAAAATAAGATACGCGATTCTATTTAGAGTTCCCTCAACGATTCGTATAATAAAAACATATGCAGAATACTTATTTTTTTCCATTAATAACTCAAGAACAAACCTTCTTGTATCCAGCTGCACTCATTGTGTTAGGGTTCTGTGCAACTTTGTTTTTGCGCGTCTGGTATGGTTATGAGATTGTTTTTTCTAATATGCAGCTGTGCAAAACTTCCAGAAATAAATAAATCCATGATTGACGCGGGCAGCCTAAAATAGGTCAAAAGGTTTCCTTCCTTGCGCCGTACAGGAATCGTATCTGTATATCTGATTTTAGTATTTTGCACATCAGTTTGACAAGCGTGCCCTTGAGCCTGTTAAGAGTATACAGATGTAATCAATGGTTGATATTAAGTCTCTTGGCCTCTCGCAAAGTAAGGTCTCTCTGGAACTCGACCCTTATATATATATATATATATATATATATATATATATATATATAGATATATATATATATATTATATATATATCTATATAATATATATATAATAGATA